>NC_058409.1:108172994-108310689 GCF_002201575.2 Neomonachus schauinslandi | reverse complement strand
AATCACATCTCACATACACATGGTGACACACACCCTTTTGGTGGAATGGTGGCAGGAACTGCCTATTAGAATAGGGGAATTTACGGGACGCCTGGGTGGCTCAGTTGGTTAAGCGACTGCCTTCGGCTCAGGTCATGATCCTGGAGTCCCGGGATCGAGTCCCGCATCGGCCTCCTTGCTCGGCGGGGAGTCTGCTTCTCCCTCTGACCCTCCCCCCTCTCATGCTCTATCTCATTCTCTCTCTCAAATAAATAAATAAAAAGAAAAAAAAAAAAAGAATAGGGGAATTTACATAAATTAAATGCACATACCATGCACTTCCCCCATATATACATTTTTCTGGAGAGACCATAATTTTTCTAGAGAGAGGGAGCTTCTGGTCAGGCCACATTTGGAATATCTGAGTGGACTATTTGGATTAGAATTATAACAGTTTTGAAGGGTTAATGGTAAACTGGTACAAGGGCCACAGGTTGTGTCCTAGAAAGAGGGTGTGAGCAGAAGCATGTAATGGAAGAAACTAGGTCTCCTTCACCCAGAAAGGAAAGCTTGGGGCTGGAGCAGATAATCACCACCTGCCCACCTTGGAAGGGCTGTCATGGGCAGAAGTCTAGGAGATGTGTGTGACTACAGGAGGCCGGACAAGGACTGGTGGGTGCCAGCTCAAAATACGTAGCACCTGATAATTATCTGAGGTACCACAGAAGGTCGGTAGGGAGCTGCTAGGAAGTAGGGGGGTACCATGGAAGGTAGGTGAGTAGTTGCCTAGGAAGTAGGGAGCTTCCTGTCCCTGGGAGTGTGCAATTACAAGCTAGTGAGCACTACAGGGCCTTGTAGCTGTTAGATGCCTCTGCTCTATTTGCCCTCTCTAGAACCCCTACATCCCTCCAAAAATCTCCCATCTCCTTCAATGCCAAGCAAAAACTCAAGAAAATTGGACATATGTACTGTATATATAAAAATATATATACACATATATATGCACACACAAAATGCTTCATGGTGGCAGAAGTTATAATTGGTACAATATGGAACAAATACTCGTGCATGAATCTAATTTGCCTTGTCAATTCTAAAGAAAAGGAAGTAACTCTAGTGCAAATAATGTCATTAAAATTCAAATGTAAAATACTGAAAGTGATTCCACTTTGTTGTCTAGAAAATGAATCAAGGAATTTAATAGGCTTAATAGAGTTTGTGCCAAAAATTCCTTTCTTGTGACAAATTAATTGGAGTTGAATAGTTCCGACTGACGTATTTCAGATTAGATGTTTGTATTTTAAGTGTCCTGAGGGTAAATGTCAGAATTGAAAGGGCTCCAGGCCTGACAGCCAGTGAGAATCAATGAGGCTGAAAGGCCCTGTACTGGCCTCAAAACATTGCCCAAATCTTTTGTCACCTAGCACTTAGGTATGTGGTTTGCGGGCAAACATTTTCCTCTTGTGAGTGTTCATACACTCAGCACGGAGACAGAGTCCTTGCTACGTCCCAGAGCCAAACCCTCACCCCAGGTGACCCTGTGAGCAAATGGCCTCCAATCCTTCTCCTCCTCACCTTGGTCAGGATCCCGAGCCAACACCACAGCCACGGGGGTCTTAACTGTGGTGTTGTCGAAGACAGCCACAGCACAGTGGCTGGGGAAGAAATGGGGGGCGTTGTCATTCACGTCCTCCACATGGAGGATCACGTCTGCCTGGCACGATTGGCCACCTCCATCCGTCGCCTTGGCAACAAGGCTATACGTATCCTTCTTCTCGCGGTCCAGGGCTGTAAGGGTGGTCAGCTCCCCTGGCCGGAGAAACGACAGCAGGTGAGGTTTCCCTGGGGGACATTACTCCAGCACTTGCATTCTAGGTATCTATGCGAGACAACCACAGGCACACAGGGGTTTGTCACTTTGTGACAAAAAGGGGTTAAAGAAAAGGGGTCAGTCCTACCTACATACAGTTAGAAAAGAAGTTCAGTCCCACACCTGCCTACCTCTCTAATTCTCCAAATGCACTCCACCCCCCCATCATCGATTTAAGATCCTCACCAACAAGCTACAAAGAGGCACAACATTTTTATTTTTTATTTTATTTTATTTTTTATTTTTTTTTAAAGATTTTATTTATTTATTTGAGAGAGAGAGAGAATGAGAGCGAGCACATGAGAGGGGTTATGGTCAGAGGGAGAAGCAGACTCCCTGCCGAACAGGGAGCCCGATGCGGGACTCGATCCAGGGACTCCAGGATCATGACCTGAGCCGAAGGCAGTTGCTTAACTAACTGAGCTACCCAGGCGCCCAGGCACAACATTTTTAAAGGGCAAGGAGGCAATTTCTAACAACACATAAACTGTGTTTATCCTTTGGTCCACGATTACACATCTAGGAATATATCCTACAGAATAATCAACCCAAGGATAAAAATGTATATATAAAGATATTCTCTCCAGCATTGTTTATAATAGCAGCATACTGAAAATACCCTGTATGTCTTTCTAAAAGGGACTGGTTGAATACATCATGATTTAGCCATACAGTAAAATACTGTGCAACCCAGAAGGAATTATGATAGAGCTTTATGTAATGACTTGTTATAACCTCCAAGGTGTTGCTATGTGAAAAAAAAGTAAGTCACAAAATAATATTCTAGAGTGCTTATCTTTGAGGAGGGGCTGGTTATCATACAGACTTTCCAATTTCTGCATAATACATGCCTGCAGTGTTTGAATTTTTGTACAATGAGCATGTATTCTTTCCATATTGAGAAAAACCACCCAGTTTTCTTTTTTAAGACCTCACCAATCATCCTGCAGCTGAATAAACAGCAGCAGAGAGAGATTAGGTAACCTACCTGGGGTGACTCAGCATGTCCATGCTGGAATGAGAAAGGACACTGTTGTCTCCTATCTATCCAGACAGCTTCCTGGGACACCATTCTCACCTGCCACCTCCCTGCTCAGGAATCTCCAAGCCATCCTTTGAGCTACTGGTTCCTAGTCAAGTGTCAGCAGCTGGCTCTCTGTGACCTGGGCCTTCTGTGCTGCCTGTCCCCACGCCCTCCCTGTAGCAGCAGGACAGGGATCACACTGTGGGGCTGCTCTTCCAAAGAAAGCAGACCTCATCCTGTCTTCTCCATCAGACTCTCACAGCCCAACCTCTCCCAGGCATTGGTGGTCTACCCTGCAGGGCTCTCTGCTTCCACCTCGCTTTGTCCTCTAATAATAATGACAATGGCAACCACATCTACTGAACTCTTATTATGTACCAGACCTGGGCTAGACTTCTATATACTTCATCTCTTGGGATTTTTACAATAATACATTGAGGTCTGCAACATATGCATGTTGAGATCATGTCCTTGACCATGAAGCTCACCTGCCTAAATCCTCTAGTGGCTCTAAAGGAGGGGCTTGCACCCCCCACCCCCACCCCCACCCTTTGGCCTCTCTCCTCCCCTCTGTGCACCAGTTTCTGGCCTTCCATCAGGACCTCAGATGTATGCGCTCTTTCCTAAAGCAAAGTCCTCGTATAAATTCTCCTTCTGCCTTGAGCGTCCATCCCTACTACTCCCTTAACTCTGCTCCTAAGCCTCCCTCCCCGCTCCTATTGAACCTCCTCTTCATCCTGCATTTTTTCTTAACTCAACACATTTCAAACCACTGATTCAATGACTGCCTTTCCCACAAGACCCAGATCTTATCTGTCTGTTGATTATGTCTCCACCATCTAGTGCAATGCTTGGCACATGGTACCAATATGTTTGCTGAGTGAATGGATGGATGGGTAGGTGAATTCCTGTTTCTTCTCCAAGGAACCTAACATGGTATTGGGCACTGGTTTTCATTAAGTTCTCGGCTTGATCTTGAAGCTCAGGAAACCCACCTGTATGAGGATCCAGCTTAAATTCATCTGCCCCAGGACCATGCAGAGAATATGTGATCTGAGCATTGGTATCAGAATCCAAGTCTGTTGCAGAAACTTTCAGAATGAAGTGTCCTGGAGATATATCTTCACTGACTTTGCCAGTATAGAGAAGCTGGAAACAGAAGACAAAGAAGAGGGAGATTGTGGGAGATACACCTAGATCAAGAGAGAGGCAGAGTGACAGAGAGGGAGACAGAAACAGAGAGATCAGAGAGCAAGATGGGGAGAGGGAAAGAGAGAGAAACAGGGCAGGGGTAGAACAAAGAGAAGAAGTTAAACATGCAAGGAAATTGGGATTAAAAACAAGGAGCAGGAGGCGCCTGGGTGGCTCAGTCGTTAAGCGTCTGCCTTTGGCTCAGGTCATGATCCCAGGGTCCTGGGATCGAGCCCCACATCGGGCTCCCTGCTCAGCGGGAAGCCTGCTTCTCCCTCTCCCACTCCCCCTGCTTGTGTTCCCTCTTTGCTGTATCTCTCTGTCAAATAAATAAATAAAGTTAAAAAAAAAAAAGGAGCAGGATGACGAGAGGACTAGTCAGAAAAGACAGAATGAGAGAGAAGTTCCACCATTGAAAACCCACACTCAGAGCTAGAAGGACCTACTACCACCTACTCCACAGGGGCCTTTTGAGCTTCTGGATGATGAGATGGGCCTGATATGAGGCATTCTGGAAGGTGTCAGGTCAAGCCACTCAGCCCAGGCCAGGCATCTTGGTCTCTGTGGTGAGGCCATGCTGTCACGCTCACCCCCTGCCACACCCCAAGACAGTGCCTTGGCTGTTTGAGTCAGGTCTGGACCCCCATGGCCCACAGGGCCTGTCCTACCCTCCCTCCACTACAGGTACCTTCATAGTAGGGGACATGGCACAAGGGAGAGGCTGGAACTCCTTGGAAGCCCAGTGTTCCTGTAGCTGCTGTCTCTGGGTACAGGCTCCAAACAAACTGGTTTTCCCCACTGCAGGATGTGGGTGAGCATGAACCCCTGTATGTGCTCTGGATAAAGGCTTTGGGCCTGGGTGGGATGTGTAGAAATGGACTCCCCAGGCTTCTTCTCCCTGGCTCTAGTGATGTGGTTGACCACCCCTGGGAAGGCCAAGGTGGGCTTGATCCTGGCCTCTTCCAGCAGGGGGAGGATGCAGGCTGGTTGTAAGGATGGCTAAGGGGGAAGAGGAAGAAAGTGTGGCCACCATCCTCCCCAAAAGGGCTGCCCTTCTGAGACCACCCAGAAGGTCGTCATCTTGGATCCTGCAAAGGCATTTTCCATGCCTCCTGATAACATAGGTTCTCTGTTTCTACTATGATTTTATGTGGTTGGAGTGTAAAAGACAGAGGAAGAAAAGGTGATGGAATATATGTATTTTTTTGTGTTACAATGTCTGGGTTGCATATATGTATGCAAATAAGTGAAGTCTATATACGCAAATGCACATATAAGTATGTTTGTGTGAGTTATATACATATATTTCCATGTATGGATGGGTATACAGATGGATGAATGTTGTGGGTATGTAGGTATATGCTTCTGTATCTGTGTGTATATATGTATAAGTATTTGCATGTATATATAGAGTTGTAGATGATCCTTTGTGTATGTATATATGGGTGAGTATGTGTAAGTTTGCATTTATGTATATATACTGAATGGCTGGATTTTTTAATGCAAATTTGAATTATTGTAATTTAAAATGTTATAATAGTAAAATAGTAATAGTTTAACTTTATCTGAAAACTTTGAGGTAATGCAAATCTCCCAAAGTTAAAAATTATTTACTGTATTTAAAAAAATATGTTTAAACACAAAGCTATAGGACAATGATTGTTCATTTATGTCCTCTAAGAACACAGTTCCTTCCCCAACACACACACACATGCACACAAGCATGCACACACACACACCACCACCACCACCACCATTCAACATTTGTTTTCACAGGAAATGTAGGGTTGAATTAAATGAAGTCCTCAACAAAAATGTAACTGCCCTGTCTGCATGTTTGTGTATACATATAACCTCAAGGAGGGCATCTGTGGTGGTCTGTATCACCCATGTAGATGTGGGGATATGCATAATATGGGCATGGGGGCAGTGCAAGGTGTCTCTGGGGGCAGTACTCTTTGGATGTATTTGATAATGAGGCCAAGCTGAGTGGTGGAGGGGTTTTCCCACTGGGCACAGCAGACTGTTTGGAGAATGAAGAAGTTACTTTACTTCTGGATATATTTTGCAGAGAAGTAGACTTTTGAAGGGAGTGTAGGGGGAGAAATATGGACCAAGGGTTCTAAAGAGCTTGGTGATATCCCTATGCCGGGGGTGGAGGGGAGGAATTACCTAGAATGCACCCTGCTGAGGGCACTAGTCTGAGGCTAGCTGGGGAGAAGCAAGGGCTGATCAGTGATGCCCAGCCTCAGAGATCGTCCCCGAGTCTTCCTCCTTCCTCTTAGCCTTCTTTGCCTCCAATGCCACCTCACCCTCACGAGGCTCTCACCTGTGAGCACTGTGGGCTGTTATCGTTGATGTCCAGGACGAAGATCTCTACAAGGACTGAAGCCTGGAACTTGCCATCGGAAGCTGTGATTCTGAGCAAGTACTTGGCCATGTGCTCACGGTCCAGGGTCTTCCTCGAGAAAATCCTCCACTCATCTCCAGCTTGGCTGATGCCAAACTGGCCCAAGGGATCTCCCTCTAAAAAGATGGAACAAAGCTTCCAGAAGTCAAGGAATAGGAATGAACCAGGCTATGTGCCTAAGGTGGCTGCCCAGATGACCCTTTTTTTAGGATTGCTAGGAAAGACAAACATTTCCTTCCTTAACTAGTGACCCACAGTTCTATATTGAGTCAGTTGTTTGGTGTTTTGAAGGTTCTTCTGACTTCAAAGGCCTCCTATTAAGTGGAATTATCACTGTGAGAAGCACCACTCTAAAATATGTAGTTGAGGGGCAGGTTTCTTATTTTTTTTTTGTGCTTTGGAAAGCACTGGGGGAAGTTAAAAGGAAGCATATTTCAATTTTGTACAAGAACCTTCTGGTATCTAGTATCTGTTCAACAGTAGGAGAGTGGGAAGTGATCAACAACACTAAGCTCTCTGAGGTTTTACTTTACAAATGAGGATAAGTGGAGGTTCCCATGGATCACTAAGTTTGCTTCTGAGTCATTTTTCCTTGACACCAGTCACTGATAGAGGAGGTGGATTTATGAGATTCCAAGATTCCAGAGTTCCAAGACTCAACTATTCCAGGAATTCATGGTCTATTGACATTTATTCTATTACTCAGAGATGTTAAGACTGTGTTTTTCAGAGTCTGTTATTATAAGATGATAAGATTCTATTTCCCTAAGTTTCCATATTTTGAACGGCTCTGATCCAGGATGTTTCTATAGGAGTCTATGATTCTTGGTTGGAACTTCGGATTCATTAACTTCCTGTCAGAGAGCTGTGACAGCAGAAGGAGCCATATTTATGGGGATGGGATGACATGGAACCCAGGAGAGGGGGAAAGGGACATTGAGAAGTAAAGAAACTCTTTTTGGCCACTGGCTAGCTGGTTCAGCCACTGGACAGGGGTTGGGATAATTTAGGTTTGCAATAGGTATCCATTGGGGAAAATAGCTCATTGTGGTTTTAATCCCAGACCTCACTCAAGCTTGGAGTGTGACCTTGGTTGAGTTTCTGTCCCTATCTGTGCTTTGGTTTTCCTGTGTGTGAAATGAGGGGATTGAGCTGGAATCATACCTATGGAAGTGTTTTCACTCTGACACTTAAGTCCTGTGATTGACTTAAGGAACATTTCTAGTATCCACAACTTGCTCTAGGCAGAATACACTCCACAAGGACAATCATCTGACAGAGTTTTCAGGGATCACACCATTATTGACATCTTCTCCATCCTCTAGAAGCTAACTGAGAGCAGTTACAGTATCTCCCTTCTATTCTGTCTACTCCACCTAAAGAAATAAGAAATCCTCTCTGCAAAACACTTTCCAATTTATAGGAGGCTCTCAAGAAATGTTTTTAAGTTAAATCTTACCAATCTAACCAAAGAGGCAAAGAATCTGTACTCAGAAAACTATAGAATACTCATGAAAGAAATTGAAGAAGACACAAAGAAATGGAAAAACGTTCCATGCTCATGGATTGGAAGAACAAATATTGTGAAAATGTCTATGCTACCTAGAGCAATCTACACATTTAATGCAATCCCTATCAAAATACCATCAACTTTATTCTGAGAAACAAACTGAGGGTTTTAGAGGGGAGGGGGTGGGGGGATGGGTTAGCCTGGTGTTGGGTATTAAGGAGGGCGTGTATTGAATGGAGCATTGGGTGTTACACTCAAACAATGAATCATGGAACACTACATCAAAAATTAAGGGTGTAATGTATGGTAACTAACATAACATAATAAAATAAAATAAAATAAAAATACCATCAACTTTTTCACAGAAATGGAACAAATAACCCTAAAATTTGTATGGAACAAGAAAATACCCCAAATAGCCAGAAGAATGTTGAAAAAGAAAAGCAAAGCTGATGGCATCACAATTCCGGACTTCAAGCTCTATTACAAAACTGTAATCATCAAGACAGTATGGTACTTGCACAAAAACAGACACATAGATCAATGGAACAGAATAGAGAGCCCAGAAATGGACCCTCAACTCCATGGTCAACTAATCTTCAACAAAACAGGAAAGAATGTCCAATGGAAAAAAGACAGTCTCTTCAACAAATAGTGTTGGGAAAATTGGACAACCACATGCAGAAGAATGAAACTGGGCCATTTCCTTACACCACACACAAAAATAGACTCAAAATGGATGAAAGACCCTAAATGTGAGACAGGAATCCATCAAAATCCTTGAGGAGAACAAAGGCAGCAACCTCTTTGACCTCAGCCGCAGCAACTTCTTCCTAGAAACACTGCCAAAGGCAAGGGAAGCAAGGGCGAAAATGAACTATTGGGACTTTGTCAAGATAAAAAGCTTTTGCACAGCAAAGGAAACAGTTAACAAAACCAAAAGACAACTGACAGAATGGGAGAATATATTTGCAAATGACATATCAGATAAAGGGCTAGTATCCAAAATCTATAAACAACTTACCAAACTCAACACCCAAAGAACAAATAATCCAATCAAGAAATGGGCAGAAGACATGAACAGACATTTCTCCAAAGAAGACATCCAAATGGCCAACAGACACATGAAAAAGTGCTCAACATCACTCGGCATCAGAGAAATCCAAACCAAAACCTCAATGAGATACCACCTCACACCAGTCAGAATGGCTAAAATTAACAAGTCAGGAAATGACAGATGTTGGTGAGGATGTGGAGAAACGGGAACCCTCCTACACTGTTGGTGGGAATGCAAGCTGGTACAGCCACTCTGGAAAACAGTATGGAGGTTCCTCAAAAAGTTGAAAATAGAGCTACCCTATGACCCAGCAATTGCACTACTGGGTATTTACCCCAAAGATACAAATGTAGTGATCCGAAGGGGCACGAGCACCCCAATGTTTATAGCAGCAATGTCCACAATAGCCAAACTATGGAAAGAGCCTAGATGTCCATCAATAGATGAATGGATAAAGAAGATGTGGTATATAGCTATACGCGATGGAATATTATGCAGCCATCAAAAAATGAAATCTTGCCATTTACAACAATGTGGATGGAACGAGAGGGTATTATGCTAAGCAAAATAAGTCAATCAGAGAAAGACAATTATCATATGATCTCACTGATGTGTGGAATTTGAGAAACAAGGCAGAGGATTGTAGGGGAAGAGAGGAAAAAGTGGAACAAGACGAAACCAGAGGGGGAGAGAAATCATAAGAGACTCTTAATCTTGGGAAACAAACTGAGGGTTGCTGGAGTGGAGGGGGGTGGGAGGGATGGGGTGGCTGGGTGATGGACATTGAGGAAGGTATGTACTATGGTGAGCACTGTGAACTGTGTAAGACTGATGAATCACAGATGTGTACCCCTGAAACAAATAATACATTATATGTTAATTTAAAAAAAGTTAGATCTTACCAGCATCCTTGTGAGGTGAATGAGAACAGGCATGCAAAGTCTACAGATGAAGCACCTGAGGTCCTGGGAGGTTAATTAATATACCCAAGGTCACATTGATAATAGGTAGAAGAGCCAGGACTTAAATCCATGTCTTAGGGCACCTCTTACTATACTTTTTTCAATGTACCCCAGTGCCTCCGTTCCAAGACAGTTATCCTTACCTGTGATATAGCAGGTGACCTGTCTGTTCTGCTCAGAGATATCAGCATCCAAGGTTTTAAGAGTGACTACAAGTTCACCAGGTTCACTGTTCTCAACCACAGATCCTCTGTAGTCTTCAGAAGCAAATCGGGGAGCATTGTCATTCTCATCTGTAATGGAGACTTCAACCAGAACCTGAGAAGATAGCTGGATGGTCCTTCCATGGTCATAGGCCACCACATAAAAGCGGTAGGTCTGGTGGGTCTCACTGTCAAGTTCCTGGAGTGTGGTGATCCAGCCAGTCTCACTGTCAATGGCAAAGAGCTCATGGATATTGCTACCAGGGTCCACTGGCAGCCTGTAGCTCACCTGGCCATCATCGCCAGTGTCCTGGTCATTGGCAGTCACTTGAATGACTGAGGTCCCCACTGGCATATTCTCAGTGAGAACAGCCTTATAGGGATCAGCCTCAAATATAGGCCTATTGTCATTGACATCCTTCACTTGGATATTGACAGAGACCAAGGAAACCAAGTGAGTGTCATTATGGGGACAATGTGCCATTAAATCAATCTGGTACCATTTGGTGGACTCATAGTCTATGGCCTTTCTCACCTTTAGAACTCCTGTGTTTTGGTCCAAGGAGAAGACACCATCCTTGTTGCTCTCTGGTGTGGTGCCCTGCACTAGACTATAGATGACTGGATCTTGCGTGGCCACTGCTTTAACAGAACCAATTTCAGACCCTTCTGGAAGATCTTCAGATGCAGAGAAAGTATACAGAGGTTCAGAAAATTTGGGCAAGGATACTTCATTAGGAACCACCTGAAGTCGTAACAGCACCAGGGAGTTCCAGTGAGGAGGGCCCCCATCTTGGGCTTTGATTTTTAAGTCAAAGGCCCGATTTTCCAATCCCAACAAGCTCTCCTTCACCTTGACAACACCAGTAGTTGGGTTGACTTCAATGACCTCTTCATCCAAGTCCTTTATTGAGTCCACTGAATAGGTGACATCTGCATTCTGACCCTCATCTGCATCGTAGGCCAACACCTGGATAACTGGGGAATCTTTACTGACATTGGATTGAATGGACACTGTGTACTCAGATGCTTTAAATTGTGGAGGGTTGTCATTTTCATCTGTCAGGATGATCTTCACAGTGCAGAAGGCCACTCGTCCTCCTCCATCCTGAGCCATGACTTTAATAGCAATAACTCTTTCTGTTGAATTTTCCCGATCCAGTTTCTGCAGAGTGGTGATCTGGCCATTGGGGTTTATGGAGAACTTCTCACCTGCTAGTTTATTGATGATGGTATAATCTACAGTGCCATAGGGACCACTGTCTTTGTCTATGGCTAGCAACTCAATCACCTTCGTTCCCACCTTCGCATTCTCTGCTAATTCTGCCTCATAAACATGCTGCTGGAACTCTGGGCTATACTTGTTGGCATTTGTAGTGTTGATATACACTGGCACAATTGCTTGGAAGACCCCATCAGAAGCACCTACCCTCAAATTGTAAGAAGAGTCCAGGTGCTTTTTGCAAAGGTTGAACATAGAAATTATTCCTGATGAGCTGTTAATGGAGAAGTGCCTGTCCTGATTGCCAGAAAGGATCAGGTACTCCAGATGGGAGGCATCCCTGCTGTCGGGGTCAAGAGCTTGGACTTTAAGAACCAGGTGTCCACAGGTTGCCAGCTCACTGACATTGGCTTCGTACTGAGGTTGCCTGAACTCTGGGGGGTTATCATTGATGTCAGATACATTAACAACCACAAGGGTTTCACCAGTGAGTGGGGGGTCTCCTCTATCCATGGCCCTGACCTTCACATGAAAGTGTTGTTGAGTTTCATAATCCAGCTCTTGAACTGTGGACATCTCCCCTGTGCTCCCATTGATCTGGAAGAATTTGGAAATATCTGAGCCATCCTCTATGATCTGATAGGAGACATCACGGTTCTGCCCTGAATCCTGGTCAGAAGCCAACAGTTGGATCACAGGGGTCTGAGCAGGCAAACCTTCTGAGACTGAAGTAGTGTAGACCAATTGAGAGAAAGTGGGAGGATTATCATTGACGTCCTCCACCAGGACTTCCACTGTGGCTTCAGAAAATGACCCCAGAGCTGTGTCTGTGGCTCTGACCGTGAACACATGTTTGGTCTTAGATTCATAGTCCAAAGGGCCTGTTACTGTCAGAACACCAGTCTTAAAGTCAGTGGTGAACAGCATCAAGGGCTCTTCCTCCACAATGTTGTAAATGAGTCGAAGTCCCTCTGGACTTCGGGCCTGGGTGTGGAGAATTGGTGTATACAGTGTGATATTTTCAGGCACTCTCACTTTGTAGTAAGGACTCTGAAACAGTGGGTTGGATTTATTTCTCACGGTGACAAGTACCTCTTCCTCAGTCTGGAGGGATGGGGTTCCTCCATCCTGAGCAATGACTTTGAGGTGATACTTATTTAAAGCTTGATAATCAAAGGGTTTCTTCAGTGATATGTCCCCAAGATAGGGGTCAATTCGAAAATATGTGTAATCTTCTGCAAATGCATATGTGACAGCACCATTTACCCCCAAGTCCTGGTCAGTGGCAGATACCTGAAAGAGGACATCCCCGGGCTCTGTGCCATCTTGGATAATCGTGTAGTAGGGCAGATGCTTAAATTGAGGGGGATTGTCATTGACATCCTCAACAGAGACTCTGACCAGAGCCTGAGCCACCCGCTGAGGGGTCCGATTGTCCCTCAATTCCACTGCCACCTCATAAGTGTCCTGCTCTTCTCTGTCAAACACCACACCTCTTGTCTGCAACACACCTGCTGACTTGACCATATGAAACATATCCGTGCCATTCAACAGGAAGTAGGAAAGAGTGTCATTCAAATGATTGCCCTGGGCACCAAGAATCACCAGTGCCTTTCTACCCTGTAAATTCTCCTTCACGGTTGCCCTATAGATAATCTGATCAAACTGTAAGCTTGTGTTAAGGGCTTGTGTCAAAAAAATTTTTACAAGTGCAGTGTCTTGATACAGGCCATCAGAAGCCCTGATGGTGAGCTCCCGAGAGACCCCCAGGAAAGCAGGATTCAACACAGATATATGACCCATGATGGGATGGATGGCAACAGCTTCATCAGCATTGCCAGTTTTGATGCTATAATTGACTTCTGAGTCATCATCGCTGGCCTGCACGATGAGGAGCTCCATACCCCGATGGATGGGCTTCACTACTGCTACTTCATATACATGGTCTGAGAACCTGGGAGGAGAGTCATTTACATCCCTGACGTTGATGATGACCTGGACAGGCCTGGATGCAAATAAGATAGGGTTTCCTTGGTCATGAACATAGACACTGAATTGGAAAGAGGGCATGCTCTCATAATCCATCTCTGATATGATGATTAGGGTTCCCATGCTGGGATCAATTTTGAAAAACTTCAAAGCCTCTGGCTCCAAAATTTCATAGACCAACAAGGAATTAGCTTCTTCATCACGGTCAGAGGCACGAATCACAAGGGGGTTGTTGTTTTCATCCATGATCATGCTGTATAATGGAGCTGCTTCACTAACTTGGCCCACAAAAATGGACTTTAAGAACATGGGAGGATTGTCATTTTCATCAATGATGTAAACAAGAGCCATGACATCAGTAAATGCACCTGCCATATTGCTGCCTCGGATTTTCAGCTGGTAAGATGAAATTTTCTCATGGTCCGGTTTCTTCTGGGTGGAAATGAGGCCAGAATATGAGTTCATGGAGAATACACCATCCTTGTTTCCCTCTCTTAACTCATAGGTAACTTCTGAGGAACTTGTAGCTGACACAAGAAGGATTGGGGAGCCAATAGGGATTGATTCAGGGATCTCTACAAAGTACTCAGCTTTGGAGAAGATGGGGGCACTGCTATCTGAGGGGTAGACATTAATGATCACTGTAGCCAGGTCATGCCACTGTGGGGAGCCTTGATCTTCTGCCTTGACTGTCAGACTATACCGGGCATGATTTGCCTGATCAAGTTTCTGGGCCAGAGTGATGATGCCTAGCAGGGCATCGATGTTGAAGAAACCCTCACTGTTCCCTGAAACAAAAGACAAGACAAACTGAAATTTACCACATGTTCAAGAGATACTTTCTAGATCAGTAAAGGGCTATCACACAAAACTTGTACAGGACAAAAATCTATATCCCATGTTACCCTGATATAGTTTATAGGGAAGATACCTACTTTTTAAAATACCTTACATGAGGCACATAGTAGGTACTCCATAAATGGCAGCTTCAGTGATCACTCAGTTTTGGGGTCACAACTTAAGCTGCAAACCAAAGCTGCAGAAGGTCTTGAAAACAAAGGAAGGAAATGTATGGTTTGTAGGAAAATACACTCCACTCTATTTCACTGGTGGCTTTTATAGGAGAGACTTTAATACACTGCCCTGTCTGCTCCCAGTATAGTCTATGGTGGGAAGATCCTTTCCTGTCTGGCTTGGGAGTTGAGTGGCACAGAGTTAAGTGGGGAGGTCGTGGATAGAACACCCAGACCTTGAGGCTCCTGATCAAATGCCCTTTCTACCACACCTGGATTTCCTAAACTGCAGGCATTCTCACATTGCCTTTACAATTTTTTTCAATACCCAGCCCCTACCTTTACTATTTTGTACTATTATTGAATGGATACTTTCCTTTAAATGGACTCATTTTCTTAAATTTAAAATATTTGAACAGGCAACTTTTGTATCGCTACTTTAGAAAAGAAAATCATTATTGCTTGCCATAAATCAGAGATTACCATAGAAACAAGTCAGTGGGAAAAAATATCTTATTAAAATCCGGGTAAAATCTATTGCTTGTTATAGGATGTGAGCCTGAAACCTATCCTCTTTCTATGGTAAAAACAAAGAGTAGCAAGTGTTAGGGAAGAATTAAAGAGATTCTAGTACCCAGGGAAAGCGTTGTCCTTGACTTATCAGGAAGCCCAAATGAGAATCAAGGGGGAGTACTTTTTCCACATCTGGTAGCCTATTTTTTGTAGGCCTTTTAAAATTTAATAAAATTAAAATTTAATATTTATTTTGATAAATGCATTATAACATTTCAAATTTAAGTTTTAAAGAAAGTTACAGTTATACATTATATGATTCACAAAAAATAATGTGGAAAATTAATTGTATTTCCCTAAAAAATAGTGTCTCAAAGTTATCACAGTTTTAAAAGTCTAACTAACAGCAACACTTCCTTCCTTCCTTCCTTCCTTCCTTCCTTCCTTCCTTCCTTCCTTCCTTCTTTCCTTCCTTCCTTCCTTCCTTCCTTCCTTCCTTCCTTCCTTCCTTCCTCCCTCCCTCCCTTCCTCCCTTCCTCCCTCCCTTCCTCCACCCTCCCTCCTTCTCTCTTTCTTTTTATGGTAAGAACAGATAACATGAGATCTACCTCTTAACAAATGTTTAAGATTATAGCACAATATTGTTAACTATAAGCACAATGTCATACAGCAGATCTCTAGAATTTCATCTTGCATAACTGCATAACCCCCCCTCAGTTTTATTGAGATATAATTGACATATAATATTTTGTTGGTTTAAGGTGTAAAACATAATGATTTGATGTACATATATATTGCAAAGTGATTGCCAAAATAAGTTTAGTTGACATCCATTATCTCCCATAGGCACATTTTTTTTCTTGTAATGAGATGATTACCTATTTAATGCCATGACTCAGTAACACCTGAATAATTCTGCTTACCACCAGGGGTACAGGTTTTCCACTCAGGGAAGTATTGCTCTTTACTATTCTTATGCTGTTTATCACTCAGGTACGTATTTTATTATTTCAATGGGAGACAAATAGCTAGGCTTCATCACAAAACAGTTTATCTGATTCCCCCCACTCATGGAAGCCATTCTCCAGCTGACTAGTGAGGTGGTTTCCCAATTTGCCCATGTGATACAAACCCTAAGTTCTGTCAAAGAACACAGTTTCAATAGGTAGACTGCAGTTTAAAAATAGTTCTATTAGAAGTAGCCAAGGAAACTACCTAAGCATAATTAAAATTTATGTTATATTGCTGAGAGAAAAAATTAGGGCACAAAATTGTATATTCACTTCAATCTTACTATGGCAAAAAGATGCACCAAAAAGATAAGAGGGGCGCCTGGGTGGCTCAGTCGTTAAGCTTCTGCCTTTGGTTCAGGTCATGGTCCCAGGGTCCTGGGATCGAGCCCTGCATCGGGCTCCCTGCTCCGCGGGAAGCCTGCTTCTCCCTCTCCCACTCCCCCTGCTTGTGTTCCCTCTCTGTGTCTCTCTCTGTCAAATAAATAAATAAAATATTTTTTAAAAAAGATGGAAATACACAAAATTATTTTGTCTGTGCAGAAAACTATGGCTGAGTGCTATTTTCTTCTTTATATATTCCTGCTTCTCTCATGTTTTAAAAAATGAGCATGTGTTATTTCTATAATCAGAAGAATAGTTTAAAACTAATCTTAACTTATCTGGAAAATAAAATTAATACCTCCATCAATGGGGTTGTCAATGAGATAAAATGAGATAGAAGACGTGAGTATGCTTCATAAATCACAAAAAGTAAGCAATTAATGGGTTAGAATTTGTATTATTGTTCTTCAGTGATGCATAGATTTCTGCCGCATGGAGAAGTATAACAACTTCTGTTTCTTAAAAAAAAAAAATGCAAAAGCTCTGATTTCTGGAAAGCATATAAGTAATAAATGAACATTATACTCTGTGAGAGCAGAAAGCAAGTCACGTTCATTTTGTCCCTCCACAACATCTAGTTCTATGGAGTATTAACTTTATTAAAGATAATAATAATTACTAAATATCATTAATTATGAATTATCAAACATTAAAATTATCATTAATAATTAGTTGGATACTAGATATTGACATTTTAATTAACACTCATCAATGATAGCAATAAACCCTTGGCATTCATATAATATTTTACAGTTTACAACATGTATTAACATACATTTTCTCTTTTAATCTTTACAAAGACTTTCTGGCACAGGGAATATTGTTCCAGTTTTTGAGAGGGGAAAACCATATAACAGATATGAAATCATGATACGGCCTTAACAGAAAATGTTACTCCTAAATGTAATTCCTAAAACTGTGCCATACATCTTATAAGGTATTTATAGGTCCCTTCTATTGTAAAGGCACAAAGATACTACATGGACTTCATAAGCATCTTTTACAAATATGGTTGTTGGTGAATTTATATAATATGTATAGAAATTCTTCCATAACTTAAGTAGGCCCTTAGTTATTATTCTTACCACCTTCGAAAGTGTATTAAGTTAGGTTATTATAATCCCAGAGAATGCTCTAGAAATGGTATTTGCCAAAGCTTAGAGAACCTGGCATTTGATTTACTTGCAAATTCATGCCTCTGGTGCTTTTTCTTATTGTCAGAGACTCTTCCCTCATGCTCTGGACTCATGGCCAAGGCTCTCACCTTTGAGGAGGGAGTAGTGGACCTCAGCATTGGCTCCCCGGTCACCATCCATGGCTCGGACCTGGAGCAGCTCTGTGCCAGGGGCCGTGGTGTCAGGAACACTTGCTTCATAGTGGAGCTGGGTGAAGTGGGGTGGGTGGAGGTTTCCATCCTCTACGTAAATGGACACCCACACAAAGTTCCTCTTGATGGGCATCTCCTGGTCTCGGGCCTATGGGCCCGAGGGGATAATTCCATGAGCAGCAAATGGAATGGGAGGAGGCAGGGTTAAATTAAGGTCAAGGAAATACAAGGCCAGTGAAAAACATACCTAATTGTAACTTTCTGTATTCATTTAAATTTTGCTCTCATTTATGCTCTCTTTTTTTTTTTATGTTATAGCTTTTTTTTTATTCTTATGTTAATCCCCATACATTACATCATTAGTTTTAGATGAAGTGTTCCATGATTCATTGTTTGTGCATAACACCCAGTGCTCCATTATGCTCTCTTTTTTAAAAAATAAATTTATAAATTAGTGATTATTAGGCTTAGCTATTTTCATGGATATCCCACTTTAGGAGAAAGGCAGAAATAAGCACAGAAACAGTATTTTCCAAATCAGGTCTCAGAGACTGTTAGTTCCTCAAGATGTTAACATGTTACGCAGGGAAAAAAAATTCTATGGTGACTAAATTTAGGGCGCACTAAATTAAATGAAGTTAAAGTTTTCTTTACTGCAGTACTTTGCAGAGCCTTTAATGTATATTTATATGCCCAGAGGATGATAAACTAGCACATAAAACCCTGCACCTTGAGTCAGGGAGGCTGGCTTTGATTCTGGTTCCATCATGAAGAACTGTATGATGGTGAGCAAGTCTCTGTCCCTCTGTGGGCCTCAGGTGTAAGATGAGAGAAGTGGGTCAGGTCAGGGCTGGGACACAGTGAGACACATGAGGCACACGGGGCATAGATTGGAGGAGGCTCCCTCTCAGGATCACAAAAGTGCGGGCACAGAACCCTGAAAGGGAGTCCTTCAATGTTAATGCCCCACACGTCTCACTTCCTCACCCCAGTGCTTGCTCTAGGGGGGGATGGTCTTCGGTCCTTCCCAGCTTGACACCATGTCAGTCCCCATTGTGGTCATGCAGTCATGGAGCGGGGTGAAAACTGTTGGGGGGTATTTGGAGTGAACCCAGAGAAAGCCGGGGTTGTGGGAGATTCCTTGGCAGCTCTCCCCTCTTCTTTACTCTCAGGCATCCCTAATGGAAGGTGCCCCTGGCCGGCTGTAAAATGTCACATTTCATGTCATGGGTCATCATGAGCATCAGTACACTGGCTTGTCAGGGGAAAGGGAACCTTCAGCATGCCTCTGTGCATGTCCACCCCCACACATCCACATGCAAGTACATCTTTCCCTGATCTCTCAGCTTACTCACCATAACTGTCAGTGTGTGCTGGGAGGGGCCCAAGCCCAGGTCCAACCTCCCCACAGTTACCAAGACACCACTGCTTGGGTCCAGCTGGAAGAGGCTGGCACTTTCCGGGTCTTGGCTGCCATGTAGGGTATAGATTAGGCCCTTGCCCTTGTCTGGATCCGTGGCCTGGACTCGGAGGAGCTCCACCCCAGGCAGTGTATCCTGGGGAACTCTGACTTCATAATGAGCCTCCAGAAACTGGGGCCGATGGTGGTTAACATTGGCAATCATGAAGATGTAGACCTAGGGAGGAGATGAGAGAGAAGGTAGACCGTAAGCTCTAGGGGGTCAGCGACCTTGTCTGTCCGGTTCTTCACCATATCATCTGTGCCTAGCACAGTGCCTGGCACACAGCTGTCACTCAATAAATATTTGTTGAATGAATGATAGGATTTCAAAATCACAAGGCTTTGAAATAACATGCAGTCTAGTGGTTTTCAAAAGCAATATTCTGATCCAAAGGGCCTTTTCTTCAAGTGAATTTTTTTGTGAAATTCCAAAAACATCTGAAACAGATAAAACTCTGGCTGAAACCATGGTAGAAATCCAGAGCCCCACTTACTGTCCTTTCTCGTACCCCTGGTAGCCCCTATGGAACTCTATCTTTAATTGAAAACTGCTCATTTAGACAAAGCCCTTGATTACACAGAGATCCACAGTGGAAACAAGAATTGTCCCAAGAGCACAGAAGTAGAAAGTATATCAGGTAAGACTGGAAGGCAAAACCTTGATTCCAAATTCAGTGCCCTCTGAGCTATACCACATCCACTGAAATTCTTCTGTAGCTTCATCCCAACCAAGGAGGGCTCCCAACCCCTCTCAGCTCAGGGGTCCCCGGGGCGGCCTCTAACCTGAGTGGCAATGGTGTGGGACCCATCGGTCACCTCCACGGTCAAGTTATAGCTCGACCTCCTCCTTGTGTCGAGAGGCTTGGCGATGACGATGCTGCCCGTGGTCTTCTCAATATCAAAGTCCATGTCCTTGTCACCACCTAGAGTGGGAGCAGGGGGTAAAGCACATGCACCCTCAGTGATGGGGGCGGTAGTACTGTCCCGGCATTCGGCCAGCAGATTGAGAGGAGGTGGTAGTAGATCCTGTCAAGTTATTGTCAAATTTTTTAGCATCTAAGTGATTATACAGAAAAAGATAGACTTATAAGGACTGAAGAGTACCAGAGGACGTCCAGTATTTGCCATAGAACGCATTCTGCTGCCAGGACTGAAGCAGGCAGGAATGATGGAGCTCTACCTCATGGTTTATAGGACAGTCTGCAGAGTCTAAAGGTGCCTATATGCAGGAAAGAATGAAACTAACTCTGTTCAACATGAGGGAATTGATTTCATAAGCTGTACAAATCTAAAATATAGAATCAATATGCAGCTATTTAAATGTCTACTAAATAGAAATCTGTTTAGTGGCATGGAAATATGTTCACGTTATATTATATTTTAAAAGGCTATAAAACAATACTTTAACATAATCCTAAGTGCACGTGTGTGTGTGTGTGTGTGTGAAGAAAAACAACTAAACGGAAAGACATCAACATTTTAGCAGTGGATTATCTTCTAACTGGTTGGGGGTTTTGGTGATTTTAATTTCTTTTCTCATTCATTGGTGCTTCCTAAATGATCTACAGAGTATACATGTTAATTTTGTATGAAAGAAAGAAAGCCAAACAGGAAGAACAGTGAATCAGAATTAAAAGTAGATCCAGGAGGTCAAAAAGCTTGGGACAGGTGTACAACCAATCTCTGAACCAGGCTGGAAATCTCTATAATAAGACTCCATGGTTCATGTGGTCCTGAAACTCTCAGAGATTCTCAACCTGGAATCCCTGGGTGGGTTTCAGAGAATCTATAAATCCTTATATTTGTATGCAAACGTGTGTGTGTGCACATGCAAATCTTTCTGGGAAGAGGGCCTGAGCATTCATTAGATTCTCAAACGATTCATCAGATTCCCAAAGGGGTCTGTGATTCTCCTCTCCCCAGATATTTTAACAAAATCTTGGTTTAGAGGCAGAAAGAAATTTCAGAGAAGACCATGAGAGCTTGGACCCAAGCGTCTCCTATAAAGAGAATGGATCGGGCGCCTGGGTGACTCAGATGGTTAAGCGTCTGCCTTCGGCTCAGGTCATGATCCCAGGGGTCCTGGGATCGAGTCCCACATCGGGCTCCCGGCTCAGCGGGGAGCCTGCTTCTCCCTCTGACCCTCTCCCCTCTCATGCTGTTTCTCTCTCGCTCGCTCTCTAAAAAATAAATAAAATCTTTAAAAAAAAAAGAGAGAGAGAGAATGGATCATGAGGATGCAACCTGGGATTAGAACATTAAGCATGGCCCCAGGGTACAGCAGTCCTCAGACTCCTGGTGAATGATGTCAGCTCTGCATGGATCTCACATTGAGGCAGGAGAGGAAACACAAAACTTGTGCTTTCTCCTGAGTCTCCCAGGGCCTTGGGGTAATTGAAGTTCTGTCCAACTCTGGCTAGGGGGGCACCAGCAAGGCCATGGAGGCTCTCCTCTCATGAGATCATAGCTGGTGTGGAAGGCAAGTCTGGCAGAAGCGGTGCTTCTACTCACCCGCTCCCCCGGAGAATAAGGGAAGAGACAGTCACCACTCATAGCCAAAGCGGGGGTTCCGGGGAGCATGACCTGAATGAGAGCACTGAGAAGGACTGTTCTGTGAGGACCAAGGCTGGGCTATAAGGTTGGGAGGGGCTGGCCCTCCCAGGGCTCTCACCGGAGATGTTGAACCAGAAGAGACCGGGTCGGCCCTCCACACTGATGACGCCCACCATATGGTTCACAGGGTCTGTCTCCATGACTGTAAAGCTGTAGTGGGGCTCGTCAAAGGCCAGTGGTATGGAGGAGGACCGGGGCTGGGGGATCCACTCGATGTGTAGCCGGACACTGGCTGAGAGTGGTGGCTGCCCACTGTCTGTTGCTTTGATCTGAAAAGAAGCCAAACCTGAAATTGAGGCTTTGTCTGTAGGGTTGCGGCCAAGAAAAAGAAGACCCGGGTGGTCAGCCAAGAGACAGAGTGCCCTGTGACTGGTGGAGCTGGACTTTTAGCCATTCATCCATTCATTCAACACACTGTAAACAGGCTCCATGCTAGTTGCTGCAGGCACAGTGGTGAACAAAACAAATAACCTGTGCTCAAGAACTCCATGTGTAGGGAAAAAATAATCAGAGCCACCATTAACTGAAGCCTTACTGTGTGCTAGTTCCCAAGCTGGACTTGGCATACATGGGCCCTTCTTAACAACCATAAACATAAACTAAATAGAATTTATGGAGCTCTCACTAGTATCTGGCCCTGCTCTAAGAGCAATATGTGCAATATCTAATTTAATTCTCATGACGACCCTGAGAGAGGTACCGTTATATCTCCCTTTGGCAGGAGGAAATATATTCAGCTGCCAGGGATTATCTGCCTGGCCAGCAATGAGGCTGGGGTTGGATTCAGGCTGTCAGACACAAGAGTCCATGTCTTAACCACTTGTTATTTGGCTTCCTACAAGGAAAATGTTCTTATCCCCATTTTACAGATGATAAAACAAAGTCTCAAAGAGGTTCAGTGACTTGTCCAAAGTCACACAGGTGTAAGATGGCAGAACTAGGGCCGGAACGTAGGCTTACCTCCAAAGTCTATGCTACTCTCACCACAATCCTCACCTCTAAGAATAGAGCAGATTTCCCAGGCAAGGACCTTATTGCCTTCAAAGAGAAAGGCCCAGAATTCTGATGCTTTGGCTGATGTCAGGGCTCCCATTTCTCTTGGAGAGAGCCAGGGAAGGGAGTACCTACCACCTCCACCATGCCTGATGACTGTTTCCCTTCTCCTGTATCCTCAAATAAAATCCCTTAGCAGTTATGACACTCCCCTGTCCGCAGCCTCCATCCCCTCCTCACCGTGAGGATGTTGTACTCTCCGGCTGTGAAGGTACTGCTGGATGACACCATGCCTGTGACTGGGTCGATACCGAAGCTCCCCTCGTCACTTTCCTCGATACTGTAGGTGACCCTGCCATTGAGACCCTCATCAGGGTCTGAAGCCACCAGCCTGTACACGGGCCCGGGGGTGGCCGGGCTCAGCCTCTCTGGAAGGCGGACATTGAAGAGCTTATGGGAGAACACAGGGGGGTTGTCATTGACATCTAAGATGCGTACCACCACCCTGGAGGTGGACTTTAAGGAGGGCTCCCCGTTGTCCAGCACAGTCACCTGGGGACAGAATAGAGGATGAATTGCCAAATGCAAAGCAGTGAGTATGCATCTCCACCCACTGCAACCCTACCACTACCCCTGCCTTCCACAGCCTGGAAATATTAGTCAGTCTGTTCTTTGGTACATGCTTGTGATTTTTATTATCATAACTTCACCTACTTGGAACCCAGCTCTCTGGTAACCTCGCCCACAGGAAAGCCAGCAAGAACAGAGAAAGAAACCAGAAAGAATTGGAAGAAAACAAAGCCACAGAGGCTCTAGAGAAAAGCTGGTGCTCTTTACTCAGGAGGCCTATGGGCCATTTTCTCGGAGACCATTTACTTTTTATTTGCTTATAACTCTTATAAACTTTGTTCTCCGGTTTCCTTAAGCTACTGGAGGTTAGAAAAAAACAAATGAGAAGATGTTTATGAAGGAGTGGGTGGTACCTTTTGAGTCAGACATGTGGACCAATGCATGAAATGAAATCCAGAGGGAGAGAAAAGGCACTAAGACAATTTCAGAATTAGGGGCTATTACATGTAGGAGCAAATCGTCCCATGCATCAATAGCCCCAAGGGCATCCTACAAGATACGACATTTCCACTCTAAGTGGTTCTGAATTTTTTAAATATTTTGGTATTTAAAGAGAAATACCTCTACTGAACTAGGGAGAATGCCTCAGTCCCAGAAGGCCATTTAGCAGCTGCTTACTAATAATACCTATTTCTGACAAAGGGAATGTGCAGACCTGGGAGGATAGAAGGCCAATTTATTTCAATTCTGCTGAAGAATGTGTGTCCCTCCCACCTGATTCTTTAAGACTAGAAGAGATGCTTGTTCATCAGTTATGAATCGCTCCAGAGGGGACATAACTAGATTCCTTCTGATTTACTCCCCTCTTATCTGATTTACCGACTCCTCTTGTTGGAATGGGCACCAGGGATGTTTATGTGATTTTAGAAACATCCTAGAACCCACAGATCTAGAGAACAAAGGTCTGGGTTTTCATCTGGCCCCAGCTACTGACCTAGTGCTTGACCTGGGGTGACTCTCTCTCTGGCTGTAAGGATTGGAAACCAGACTCAGCAAGTACATAGCATGTGTGCACCACTCCCTCTTCCTGCACTCACTGCAGGCTTTACTAATCAATCAGCGCTTCCTGCCCAGCCCAGACGTGGTTTCAGATTCCTTCCCTTTCCAGTGCTGGAAAGCCACGAAGCCCCTGAGAGTCTTTGCCACCAACCACAGCAAGATTCAGCTTAAGAAACTCCTCCTCGCTAAGCCCAGCACCCTCCTCAGCCACAGTGCCTGGAGACACGCGTGTGGCCCCAAGGCCTCGCTTAGCTTCCGCTTGGAGTTCTTCAGGAGGTTTTTGAATCCAGTGAATGAGTTCACACCACTACTCACCTCCAGGATATGTTCATCCTTGTTCTCTCTGTCCAGCTGCCGGGCTGTGGTTAGGAGACCTGGGGGAGAGGTGGAAGGAGGGAGACCTGAGCAAAGGGCTCCCAGGGCCACTTTCTTGGGAGTGAATTGGCAGATACATCCAAATCCTAGGGCAGAATTTTTCTGGTCTTTGGAGAACAAGGACATTAAGGGGGAATGGGACTCTGGAGAAGGAGAAGGGCAAGTGAGGAAGTGAAGAAGTGGGAGAGCACAGCAGAGATCATGGGATCAGCAGAGGCTCCCACCTACGTCCCCTTTCACCATTAGGAGGGATGCTGTGCACAATGTACTGTGGGGGGGAGGGCTTGTGTCCTCTGGGCTCCTCTCAGCTTGCCTGTAAATTGAGGAAGGTGGATTTGGTTATCTGTAAGTCTAGTTTTAATTTTCTGAGGCACTATGGCTATAAACTGAGGGGGAAGTCAAGATGGAGGTTATGCGAGACGGGGCATCCAAGCCCACGGACGGAGCAGTCAGGGCTGGGTAGGGAAGGTCTCTTAAAAGAAAGCAGAGCAGATAGGGGTCAGTAGATCATCTGGAACTTTCAGTAAGTTTTTTTTTTTTTTATCTTGTCTAGGCAATTAAATGATGCAGTAATGAAGTGTGGGGATGGGGGCTGTGAGGGGAGAGGGGAGGGGGTTCGGTGTTGGGGTGGAGTCTCCAATGCTGGAAATGGGAGCACGTGTGAGGAGTGGTCTCTGTTAGTCAAGTGTTCTTGCCTTTTTCAGTAGAACCAAGTCACCAGTACAGCCAAGTTCACTCTGTCCTCTGAGCAGTCTCGGCCTTTTTCTTCCCTGACTGAGGGCAGGCATGAGGGGGAGCAGAGAAGGTTTCTGGAAAGCCCCACAGGCAGAGGCCCTTTCAGTCAGGGAAGAAAGACACATTCCGCTGGGACAGTGTGAATATTGTCCCAGGTGACCCCACCCAGCTCATCCCCAAGATGAGGGGCCTGACAAGGAAGAACCCAGGATCCAGGAGGCCCAGGAAGAGTGTAGGGACAAGAGGGCCTCAGCTGGTAAACCATCCCTTTGGCTGCGTGCTGGCTTTCCTCCTGGCACCTTCTCTGTCTCCATCCCCTCTTGTCCCTTTCCCTCCTGTCTCTCTCTCTCTCTCTGTTTCTCCCTCACCATCCTCCTTCTCTCTCATCCTCCTCCCCCTCTCTGCTGCTCTCCCTTCCCCCTGTTTACCTCTCTGAATCTCACAATTCTTTCTCTGTCTCTCTGATTTTCCTTCTTCCTTTCCTTTCTCTCACCTCCAGTGTCCCTATAACTAAGAGCCAGTGTATGAAGTAATGAATAAAGGGCAGAGGCCCTTTCAGTCAGGGAAGAAAGACACATTCCGCTGGGACAGTGTGAATATTGTCCAGTGTCCCTATAACTGCTGCCTGTGGCTTCTGGGTCATTGCCTGTGTTGTCAGCCTCATCCCCCTCTCTGAGGTCAGTGTCCAGATTCCCAGGAAGCACCGTGCAGAATGGGGACGTGGCAGAGCCACCCCATAGGGCTGTGTGAGGGCCCACTGAGTGTCCTTCCTGGCATGAGGTGGGCCCTCATAATTTCTCCTCTACAAATGTTTCCCATCACCCATCTCAGGCCCATCTTTGACTTTTCCTCATCCAGTGATTTTCCAACCGCTGTCGATTCCACTTCTAATGGATTCCAGATCCTTCTACGCCATTCACCCTGACCCACCACCCAACCACCTGCCCAGCTCCCTTTCTATCAGGATCCTAACAGCCAACACTCATGGAGATCCTGCATGTCCAGATGTTCTTCCAAGCTCTTCATCTCTCTCTCTCTCTCAATAAACTCCTCTAATCTTCACAACCACGTGGGAGGGGGCCATTATCATCTGCACTTCACTGGTGGGACAACTCAGGCATAGAGCAGCTGAGTAACTGTCCTGAGATCCTATAATGAATAAGTGGGGGGGAATGGGATCTGCCTTTAGACAACTGACCTACTAGCTGGCTCCTCCTCCCTGCTGGCTATTGCTCCTGTGGCCCTCCCTGCCCACGTGCCCTTGCAGACTGCTGCCTGTCAGTCCTCACCCTTCAGCTCAGCATGACCACCCCTGCTCCATGCAGCCATTGCTACCCCACCACGCTGAGTAGCTCCCTCTCTCCTCTGAGCGGTCGTGGCCCTGCATCTACGCGTATATTATAACAGGCTCCTTCGCACGGGCTCACTCAGTTTTTTATGTTCAGATCTTCATGCTTGTGATGGGTCAAATTCCTCCAGGCCTAAAACTGTGTTTCATTATCTTCGCATCTCAACATAGCACATATTTTAAATGCTTCATAAGGGCAGACACCTTTAAACATCTGCTGAACGAATGAATGAAGCTCTGACTTCCCTAGAGATCATAGATGCGGCAGAGATTCATTCATTCATTTCCCTCTTATTTATTGAGGTCCTACTGTGTGCCAGACACTAAAGATACTATAGAGGGCAAAAATAGTCAAGGTTCCACCCAAAGAACAAATAATCCAATCAAGAAATGGGCAGAAGACATGAACAGACATTTTTCCAAAGAAGACATCCAAATGGCCAACAGACACATGAAAACGTGCTCAACATCACTCAGCATCAGGGAAATCCAAACCAAAACCTCAATGAGATACCACCTCACGCCAGTCAGAATGGCTAAAATTAACAAGTCAGGAAACAACAGATGTTGGTGAGGATGCGGAGAAACGGGAACCCTCCTACACTGTTGGTGGGAATGTAAGCTGGTGTAGCCACTCTGGAAAACAGTATGGAGGTTCCTCAAAAAGTTGAAAATAGAGCTACCCTATGACCCAGCAATTGCACTACTGGGTATTTACCCCAAAGATACAAATGTAGTGATCCGAAGGGGCACGTGCACCCCAATGTTTATAGCAGCAATGTCCACAATAGCCAAACTATGGAAAGAGCCTAGATGTCCATCAATAGATGAATGGATAAAGAATATGTGGTGTATATATAAATGGAATATTGTGCAGCCATCAAAAAAATGAAATCTTGCCATTTGCAACAATGTGGATGGAACTAGAGGGTATTATGTGAAGCAAAATAAGTCAATCAGAGAAAGACAATTATCATATGATCTCACTGATATGAGGAATGTGAGAAACAAGACAGAGGATCATAGGGGAAGGGAGGGAAAAATGAAACAAGACTAAACCAGAGAGGGAGATAAACCATAAGAGACTCTTAATCTCAGGAAACAAACGAGACTCTTAATCTCTGGAAACAAACTGAGGGTTGCTGGAGTGGAGGGGGGTGGGAGGGATAGGGTGGCTGGGTGATGGACACTGGGGAGGGTATGTGCTATGGTGAGTGCTATGAATTGTGTAAGACTGATGAATCATAGACCTGTTCTCCTGAAACAAATAATGCATTATATGTTAATAAAAATTTTTAAAACAACAACAACAACAAAAAATAGTCAAGGTTCCTTTTCTAGGAAACCTTTGAAGTTTAGTGGAGGACAGGGATAATTAATGGAATAATCACACGAATGAATATAATGTTCTATGTGATAAGTGTTTAAAAAAAAAGGAGTGGATGGTGCTAGGAGATGTATTGTAGTATCAGGAAAAACTCCTCTCAAGAAAGAACAGGGCACCTGGGTGGCTCAGTTGGTTAAGCGACTGCCTTCGGCTCAGGTCATGATCCTGGAGTCCCTGGATCGAGTCCCACATCGGGCTCCCTGCTCGGCAGAGAGCCTGCTTCTGCCTCTGACCCTCCCCCCTCTCATGTGCTCTCTCTCTCTCATTCTCTCTGTCTCAAATAAATAAATAAAATCTTTAAAAAAAAAAAAAGAAAGAAAGAACAGCTGGGCTAGGATCTGAAAGAAGAGCAGGAGTTAGACAAAAGGAGAGGAGAAGAAACTTCTGAAAGAAAGTACAGCATGTGCAAAGGCCATGTACCAGGACAGGGCATGGACTGAAACAGGCCACATGGCTGAAACCAGAGAGTGGCAGGGTGAGAAAGGGAGGATGAAGCCCGAAAGGTCAGCTCGGGCCATGTCAGACCCAAGTGTGTGAGATGATAGGATCTGACTTTATCTTAAGGATGTGGGGAAACCATCCGAGGTATCCAAGCAAGGAAGTGGGACAATATCATGGTGGTAAGAAAGGTGGGCTGGGGGCTCCATTGCTGACTTATTATTTTTATTTATTTATTTTTTTTCCTTAAAGATTTTATCTACCTGACACAGAGAGACACAGCGAGAGAGGGAACACAAGCAGGGGGAGCGGGAGAGGGAGAAGCAGGCTTCCTGCCGAGCAGGGAGCCCGACGCGGGGCTCGATCCTAGGACCCTGAGATCATGACCCGAGCCAAAGGCAGATGCCCAACAACTGAGCCACCCAGGCGCCCCTTATTATTTTATTTTTAAATGTTCATGCTGGTTAAAATTTCTTCTCCTCCACTGCCGGAAGACTAAGAACATCTCTGTTTTGTGGGGCATTTTGCCAGACCCTGCGTCAGGGAACTGTTGACAGTAAACAGAATAGGGATTTGGAAGATGCTGAGAAGCCAGTGCCTTAGGTGAGAAATCTCTTCTTTCTTCTGAAAGGGGAAGGACAGGATGAGCCCAGGTAGAGAGCCAGCTTAGGCCTATTTTCCAGGGTGAAAGGGTCCTTCTAAAAGAACTAATCCATTCCCTAAGGTCAAAAGTTAACAGGAAAGACTCCAAACAAATGTCCCTGTGTAAAGATACTCATGTCCTCCACCCAACTGTCTGTCCCAGGACTTCCAGGCTCATGCTCCTCTTCGTTTCCTTTTGTCTTAAAGATGGGGAACTAGTTTTCTCCCTTTCCACCTCCTCCAATCTCACCAGGGTGCTGTCGTCCCAAGAGCCAATTGTTGGAAGGGCTCCTGGGTGGCTCAGCGGGTTGAGTGTCTGACTCTTGGTTTCAGCTCAGGTCATGATCTCAGGGTCATGGGATCGAGCCCTGAGTTGGGCTCTGTGCTCAGTGGGGAGTCTGCTTGAGATTCTCTCTCTCTCTCCCTCCGCCCTTCCCCATGCACATGCGTGTGTGCTTTCATGCTCTCTCTCTTGCTCTTGCTCTCTGAAATAAATAAACAAATCTTTAAAAAAAAGAGTGAATTGTTGGAGCCAGAGAATAGGATCTTGGGTTCAAAGGAGAAAGTGTCAGCTTCCTCTGCTATAGGATTGTTGTTCATCCTTTAGGAGTAAGATGTGGCCTTGGAGACATATCCACAGTAGTGGGAGCTAGCTCTCAAATTCCAACACCAACAGGAGCCAAGCAGATAGCATAGATTCGGGGAGCAGGCTGGGAATAATACAACAGGGAGTGAGGCAACCATGGGGACTGGAGGACATGCACCTGCTCTGCATAGAAAGCTGCTGTTGGCTCCAGGCAGTTGTAGCCCTGTGCAAATGTGGGGTCAGTGTGGCCAGATCTCCTAGTTTTTTATGAACAACCAGAAATATGGTGTGTTTTATGGAATTTTCTAATTTTTAAATGTTGTCAACGACTTGAAAAGTCGTTGTTTAAAACTTGTGCAAGCCAAATAAAACACCTCTGTGGGCTATGACTGGCTCACTGCTGCAAGCTCATGACCTCTGGATTCCCCTAAACCATCCATTGTCTTTGCCCCAGATGGCCTTGGGCCAAGGATAGTTATTTGTGAGGTGGTTGACTCCACTGAAGTGGTTCTCCATTGCCACCACTCTGTGGGCAGAGTTTAGAACAAGGATTAAGAAATTCAATCTGGAGGGGTGCTTGGGTGGCTCAGCCGTTAAGCGTCTGCCTTCGGCTCAGGTCATGATCCCAGGGTCTTGGGATCAAGCCCCATGTTGGGCTCTCTGCTCCTCAGGAGGCCTGCTTCTCCCTCTCCCACTCCCCCTGCTTGTGTTCCCTCTCTCACTGTGTCTCTCTCTGTCAAATAAATAAATAAAATCTTAAAAAAAAAGAGAGAGAGAGAAAGAGATTCAATCTGTAGCTGTGACTCGGGAGGGGTGGGTATGGAAGCAAAAGGAGGTCTGAAATAGTCCCGGCTTGAACACCAGGCAACCTGCTTAGCTTCCTAGGCCCTGAGGAAAGAAAGCCAACATACTCTTATTTTCCCAGAGACATAGAATTTATAGAGCAGTGATTCTCAAACTTAGCACACATAAGAATCCCTTAGATATTTTGTTAAATAAAATATGGATTTCTGGGCCCCACCCTGTGTTCTTATTCAGTAGGTGTGAGGTGGGGCCTCAGAATTTGAATTTCCAACAAGGGCATAGGTGATGCTGATGATGATGCTAGTCTAGGACCAAACTTTGAAAAACACTCTTGTAGAGATCCCAATTCACCCAGATTTCTGAGGTCCTTACCTGTGAGCGGGTGGATAACAAAGAATCCCATGTTGTTCCCACTGGTGATGTTGAAAGTCAACTTCCCTTTGGAGCTGGAATCCGGGTCCCGGGCATCCAGCTGAAGCACAGAGGTGTGCAAGGGTGCATCCTCATGGATGGAGGGGTAGAACACGGGTCTGGACATCTGAGGTGGGTTGTCGTTGACATCCGTAACCTCAATGTAGACTTCGGTTACAGAAGAGAGAGGTATGGAACCCCTGTCCACTGCCAGTACCGTCAGCCAGTAGCAGGACACAAATTCTCGGTCCAGGGGTGCCAGAGTCTGAATCATACCTAGGGACAGTTGATCACCAAACCCAAAATATTTTAGAGCCCACACCTTACTTAATAGCCCCCAAATGGTACTATGGAAATAGGAATTCCACAAGAAAAGGTGCCAAGGTGGCATGGGAGCTGCTGAGTCAAACTCAGGGAATTGATATCCTTTTGTAGAGCCTCTAGGAGCCCATGGCAATTGTCCTTAAACCAGTGCCTTCAAGTTTCAGATATTATAGGTACCAACTTAAGAGTTAGGGATTTGGGGCACCTGGGTGGCTCAGTTGGTTAAGCGACTGCCTTCGGCTCAGGTCATGATCCTGGAGACCCGGGATCGGGTCCCACATCGGGCTCCCTGCTCAGCGGGGGGTCTGCTTCTCCCTCTGACCCTCCCCCCTCTCATGCTCTCTCTATCTCATTCTCTCTCTCAAATAAATAAATAAAATCTTTAAAAAAAAAAAGAGTTAGGGATTTGATGAATAAATTGCTGTCCCCCTTTCCAGCATCTTCATGATTTCAGAGTCATTAGTTCACTCACTCCACAAATTGCTTACTACAGGCCAGCACTCTTCTAGAAGTCACGGGTCTAATAGTGAGCAAAAGAGGCTTGCACCAAAGTTCTCATGGGTCACTCAGCTGGAAGGACTTGTGCGAGAGGACAGGGCCCAGGTCCACAGCCATAGCGTGTCAGAGCTGAAGGAACCTCGTTTCTTTTCAGGTAGGGAGATGGAGGCCCAGAGAGAGAATGTGATTTGATCAAGATCATGTAGCAAGTGGGCGGAAGAGCTGGGTCTATCATTGACTCTCAGTCTAATGCTCTTCCTACCACATCACCCTGCCCTTCACCCTGGAAATAAATTGCCCATCAGATTGTAAGCTCCTCGAGGACAGTGACCTACCTTTATTCACCAAAGTGCTTATCTCCAGAACCTCACAAGCAGAGGGTGCTTGCAAGTGTTTGTTGAATTGTACTTATTTTCTATGAAGCTTAAAATGAATAAATAAGTTGGTGCTACCTTTTTGGAGGGCAATTTGGAATTATCTATTAACATTGAAAATATGCATTATCCTTTGACCCAGCAACTGCATTTTTAAGAGTTTTTCCTATAGAGATTCATGCATATGCGCAAAAGTATATGATCAAGGATATTACATCTATATGATAGAATAAAATGCAGCTATTAAAAAAGAAGGGAAAATATTTATAATCACTGATATATAAGATATCCTGGTGTTATGTTATGGGGAAAAAAAGTATTGCAGACTTAGTGTGTTTTGTGTTATTTTCTCATACAATAAAATAAACAGTGATGATATATCAGACTGAAAGAAGAAAAATTTACAAGATTATAGACCAAATTGTTAATAAAGATATCTGGGGAGGTGGGACACACAAAAAAATACATTCATTTTTAAATTATATATAAAAATTTATAACCATGATGTATTACCTCTATAAGCACATATATATAATATGTTATATATATAATAGTTACATATAACATATAATATGTATTATGTAATATATGTGTGTATATAAATGTATACACAGATGCCAATGAGTTGGGTGATGTGACTTAAATGGACACACACACACACACACACACACATATCTCCAGTATGATAAATTTAAAACAAAAGGAACAAGAAGGAGAGTCCCTATTTATTGCCTTTCTTTTTAGCCTGCAGCCTGCCTTCTTTCAGGACAGCACCTGATCTCCTTAGGCCCATTGTCTCCCAGCACCTGGCATTCCCATCCACCCCACTCCCAGTACCTGTGTCTTGGTTGATGCTAAAGGCTGCAAGACTGGTGCCAGCCCTCAGGAAGTACTGGAGCTCCCCATCCAAGCCACTGTCATCATCGTGGGCAGCCACTACCATCACCTGGGTGCCGGAGGGGCTATTTTCCTGCACCTGGCCCTGGTGCACAAAGGAGGCAAAGCGGGGAGGGTGGAGATTCTCATTCACATCCAGGACTATCACTTCCACATGGCAGAGGGTCCTGCGGGCCAAGGGCCTCCCACTGTCGCTGGCCCACAGGCTCAGATTGTATCCAGCCTGCCTCTCAAAATCCAGCTCTCTCTCCAGACTGAGTGCGCCAGTCATCAGGTCCACGTGGAAGGTCCCATGGGCATCATCCAACAGGACATAACGCACTTCTCCCGCAGGGCCCACGTCAGGATCAGAGGCATCCAGAAATGTTAGAATAGTTCCTGGAGGCATATCCTCTGGGACTTTCAGGCTGCTGAGTTCTGTGATGCATTGAGGAGAGTTGTCATTGGCATCTTCCAATGTGATTATCAGGTCAGTGACAGAGAAGAGCTGGTGGCCCTTCCTGGGCTGATCCCTGGCCTCCACCTTGAGTATATATTGTGGTTCTGATTCCCGGTCCAGGTGTCCTGTGACAGCCAGTTCCCCAGTGAGGGGATGAAGGGCGAACTTATCTGTGGGGTTTAGCAGGGTGTAACGAACCCTCCCATTGTCATCCGAGTCAGCATCTTTTGCTTTCAACTCTGCAATTGTGGTTCCAACTTGTGTGTCCTCTGAGATGGTTATCTGGTACCCACCAGGAGGAAATCTGGGTGCATTGTCATTCCAGTCTTTCACATTCACCATCAGCAGCTTCCAGGATGACTTCTGGGGAGTGCCCAGGTCATACACTGTTACATTGAGGATGTAGAAATTGGTGGCTTCATAGTCCAAAGGGGCAGCTACAGTGAGCAGCCCTGTCTCCAGCTCCATGTCAAAGCAGCCCTCGTCGTTGCCATCTGCAATCACATAGACCAGTTTGCCATTAAAGCCAGTGTCAGGGTCAATGGCTGCCAGGCGGGCCAGGGAGGTATTGACAGGAACCCGCTCAAGGATGTCAATGGACTGTGGGAAGTGGTCCTCAAACTGGGGGGTATGATGATTGATCTGATATGCACTTAAGGAAATGAAGTCCTCATCATTGGAGTCCTGGTTCTGAAACCCAACAGAATGGAGGATGGTCTTTGTGAAATGTGTCAATACTCCTGTTTTATCACATGTTATAGGGACCTCAAAACGAGGGTCTTTTACGACAGTAATATTCAAAGTTGTGGGTGAGGCATAGTGTTTCCCATCTGAGGCTGTAATTTTCAGGGAATAGTTGATGGGTTGACCAGAAGTATGATTGATAAAAGAGCGTTTGAGTGATATCACCCCAGAGAAATGATTTAGATCAAAATACTGTAGTTCATTGCCTGACACAAACTCATATTTTAGATTCTGAAGCTCATCCACATCTATAGCTGACATGGTCATTACGGATTTTCCTACTGGCCAGTCTTCACGGATAGACCCAGTGCAGTTGACTTGCTCAAACATAGGCTTGTTGTCATTCAAGTTCTTGAGCCTAAGAGATACAGACACTTCCTTTTCCTGGCGAAATGGGGATCCCCAATCTGATGCCCGTACTCGGAAGGTATAAATTCTTTTCATGAGCTCATAGTCCATGGGTTTGGAGGTGGAGATGATCCCCAGGTAAGGGTCGATAGAAAAGGGCACAGCTTTTGGACGAGTGATGGAATAGGTGACGTATCCATTCTCTCCATGATCCTGGTCTGTGGCACTAACTGTCAAAACACTGGTGCCTGGTGGGATGTTCTCATCAAAGGTACTATCATAGGAGGACCTGCTGAAGATGGGGGCATGGTTGTTACAGTCCACGATATTGATGACCACGGTGGTGGAAGCCAGGCCCGGTGAGGTTCTGATGTGTAGCTGGTAGTGGGTTCGGTCACGGAAGTCCATGAGCTTTGTGGTGGTGATGAGTCCAGTGCGAGCATTAAGTCTGAACCCCGCATTCCCTGAGGATGGCTTTAGAACATACTGCAGGTTAGGGAAGGCTCGGGTTACTTTCACCATCTCCACGCGGCTCCCAGGAGGGGAAAACTCACTAAGCTGCACTCTGTAAACAGCCTTCTCAAATTTAAGGGAAGCCAGTTTGGAAGGCGGTAGGTGAAAGCCCCTAATTTGGGAATAAAAAGAAGGCCTGCTCCCACTCCTGGCCTGCAGGCTGAGGTTGAATCCATGAAGGTGCTCCAGCCAGTTGATGTCTTTGACCGACACCAAACTGAACTCATTGCTGAAGGTGTAAGACTTGATGGCTTTGAAGTACTTTCCAGGGTCACCACCAACAATTTCCAGTGAGTCCACTTCAGCACCTGAGCTGTTTGCATCTACCATAACAGTGGCATAGGTGGTACCCACACTGCTGTCTGGTGGAGCCACCACCACAGAGGTGATGGCTGGGGGCTTCCTGAGGGCAGGCTCCACATGGATGACGAGTGCAGCCAGATTACCAAAGCCATTGCCCTCTGAGATTTTCCTCATGCGGTCCACAGCCATCACCTGGAGCTCATACCTCCCTCGCCAGGTGACATTGAGCTTCCCAGCCAAGGTGACCACGCCGCTGGTGGGATGGATGGCAAACATCTCCGACCTCGTGTTAAAGGCATAATAGAACTTGGCATTTTGGCCCAGATCAGCATCTGTGGCGGTCACCTTGCAGATGGGGCTCTTGAGGGGCATGTCCTCAGAGATGGTGACTCGGTACGAGGGCGGGGAGAAGAGGGGCTTCAGGTCATTCTGGTCCAGGATGTGGACCACCACGCGGGTCAAAGCTTCTAACTCCAAGGTCTTCTCCGTGGCTTGGACGATGAGGGTGTAGCTGTCTCGCACCTCCCTGTTCAGAAGGGCCGTGTTGCTGTTCTTTGTCCTTATTCTCAGAAAGCAGAAGTTGCCCACCACGTACTCCTCTGTTTTAAACACATTGGCCACGTCCCCAGAGATAATCCGGTATCTCACTGCCCACTGGGGCTCAGCCAAGTAAATGCCCATTTTCACAGAGCTCTCCACGTAGGTCTTGGGGGCAGAGTTTTCATAGATGGTCGCATTATAGAGAGAGTGTGTGAAGCGCCAGGCGGAGGAGGAGAGGAGACCTTCTCGGGGCTTTTCACAGGTTGTACAATGGAGCAAGAAAATGAAAAAGCCCAAGAAGGCAATAATCATGATGGAAAAACTGCCGAAGCGCTAGGCAAAAAAAAGGAAGGGTGTAAGTTAGGAAAGAAATGTCTCTTACTGCTGTGGTTCTTAGCTGGGGTGATTTTGCCCCTCAGGGGACACTTGGCAATGTCTGAAGACATTTTCGACTGTCCCAGCTTGTGGGGGAGGGGGAGATACTGGCATCTAGTGGATAGAGGCTGGGGTGTTTACGAAACATCTTAACGTCACACAGGACAGCCTCCCAACAACAAAAAATCATCCAGCCCCAAATGTCAATAGTGCTGAGGTTGAGAAACCCCATATTTAAAGACTAACAGACTAGTTTAAATGCTTTCTCAGGGGTACCTGGCAGATACAACACATTCCTGACCACTTGACTCCTTTTCCCAAAAAAACTTCAATGGCTCCCCAGTGATGGTGGAATAGTTTCAACCAGGTACCCAAGCTTAGCAATCTGGCTCTAGGTACTTCCTACAGGACCCCTCCATCAAGGCTAAGGTCCAGCCAAACTGAGCTGCATCTGCACATGCAGGGGCTGCAGAAAAGCAAAGTGACCAAGATCACGGGCCTGGCATCAGGCTGCTTGGCCCTCAGCCCTGGCTCCACCACTTACTAACTGGGTGATTTTCTGGGCAGGTTATTTAACCTCTATGAGCCTTGATTTCCTCTTCTGTAGAATGGGGATAAGGATATTATCTACCTCATTGGATTGTTGTGAAAATTAAATGGACTAACAAAGCTAAATGACCCAGCAGGGGGCCTGGGACATAGAAGTTTTAACTTAATATTGGCTATTATTGGTAATAAGAAACTCAGTTTCATAAAGGGAAGGGACCCATCCAGGGCCTTACAGCTAGATAGAGGCAAAGCAAGAATTAGACCTGGGGCTCCTTGCATCATTGTCCAGGGCTGCTTCCCCTAACCCAGGCTTGCCTGCACCTGTCACACCACTAGTCCCTTTGGATGGGGCCTGATTCTGACTCATCCTGTAAGTTCAAATCTCCTGGAATGTCAGAGCTACAATGGACCTTTGAGACATGGAGTTCTGACCCCACTCCTCTGCACAGATGGGGAAATAGAGCCCCAGAGGGGAGATGAGTCTTGCCCCATTTCACATAGTGGGTGGCAAGGAAAGAACTCATCCCTGGGAGTTGTTGAACTAGCGCTGAATGAGTACTTCTCCCCCTAAGACCTGCTGCAGCTCCCATTCTCTCCCGTGCCATTTCCCACATGGCTCATCCCTGAACTCCAGCCTGGGTTAAAGTCCAACTTCAGTGTTAAGGACAGGGAGAAGATAGAACGGGAGTAGGGGAGGGCAAAGTTTCGTTGCCAAACTAGGCCTTCCAGAAGCAAAGTATGAGGCTGCGTCCACCAGGCTGGTGCCTGGCCTGCTCGTGAGAGTCCTGACTCCAAGGAGCTTCATGGCTGGCAGCCAGATGTGCGGAGCATTCCTGGATGAAACAGGCAAGACTTGTTTTTCCAGTTGCCTCACTCTTCAAAGGCAAGGAAGAGTTAAACTCCTGGGGCAAGAGGGGGAAAGGAGAGGCTTGCATCTTTGTCTTTCCAGAGTCCTGAGGGAGCTGAATGCAGCTTCTTCAGGACCTTGCAGGGAGCATCCCAACATGGGAGGCGGGAGTAGAAAAGTCTGCCTAACTTGGGATCTGCAAGCCTGTGACAGGAAAGAATTTGAAAATGCCCCATCCTTCCAGCCTCCCTACCGCCATCCTTCTCTTGAAATCCTTTTGGTGGCATCACAGGCCCAGCACCTCAGAGAAGAGGGGGACAGGAATGGAGGCAGATTCCACACTTGGGGTGGCTATTCCCCATCCTTCCTGCCCTCTACTCTTACCCCTCACTTACTGCTGCAGCTCACAATGGAGCTGACCCCAGGCAAAAGCCATATTCCTTCCATTCCACTCACCCCATCCCTGACACAGTCTCCTGCAAGAGGGGGTGGACCTCTGAGTCACGGGGACCCCAACCCCCCAGGGTGGCATCGCATTGGAAGTTGAAGCCCCAAGGAAAAATGAGTTCTTACCCTAGTCCCAGGTCTGCTCACTCTGCAGCCCAGCGAGCCTGGGGTGCGTACAGCCTCCCTGCTCGGCCTGCCCTGCTTTGCACAAAGCTTCCTGCTCACCAGGTCAGCACCTGTGTAGGGCAGGCCCCAACAAGACACACCACTCGGCCGCTGCACAGGCGTCTTGCAGAGATGAGCTCAGGGAAGGGAGCAGGGGCAAGGTCTCCCTGGAAGGGGATAAGATGCAAAGAGAATGCACCCTTGGATGAGGGCTTGGTGAGCAGGGCTGTGTTCAAGCTGTAAGATCCACAGACCAGGCGAGTGGTTTGCTGAGGAAGGGCCTGTGTCTGGACATTTGTTTCCTAGCACTATGCCTGGGCAAGTGAACAGGTTTGCAAGGTGCAGAGGCATGTTGGGTTCCCTGGGCTGCCCTCCCAGCCCACAGCACCTGGGACCATTATTTTGAAACACCTTGTGAGGGGCGCCTGGTGGCTCAGTCAGTTAAGCATCTGCCTTTGACTCAGGTCACGATCCCAGGGTCCTGGGATCGAGCCCCATGTCCTGACTCCCTGCTCAGGGGAGAGTCTGCTTCTCCCTCTGCCCCTCTCCCCCACTTGTGCTTGCTTTCTCTCTCTTTCTCTCTCTCAGATGAATAAATAAAATATTTTTTAAAAAAGAAACGTCTTGTGAAAACATAAATCAATTCAGATCACTTCCCTTCTTAAAATTTTCCAGTGGCTTCCCATAGCATTCAGATTAAAATCTAAACTCCTTATTATGGCCTACAAGGCCATGTGGGCCCACATGCCTGCCTGCTTTTCTAATGATACCTCCCAGCACTCTCCCCATTGTTCATCAAGCTGCAGCCACATGGGCCTCCTTTCTCCTCCACAAACATGCCAAACTAGAGTCTGCCTCAGGGCCCTTGCACTTGCTCTTTCCCTTAAGATTCTCACATGGCTGGCTCCTTCTTGTTATACTTCTTCCTGGCTCAGCTCTCAGATGTCACATTCTAACACCCAGTTTGATGTAGCCTCCTTCCTAGCACCCTTCTTTATCATACCACCCCATTTTCTCCATGGCACTTAGCACCACCCAGTATGTTCTTGCTAATTTGTTTAGTGACTGTCTCCTACACTAGACACTGGGCTCCATGAAGACAAGCGCTTTGTGTATCTTATTCATGCATGAATTCCCAGTGCCTAGTACATAATCCTACTCAATAGGTGAAAACTGGAAGGATCTGGACTTAGGAAAAGCAATGACAGAATGAAAACTGAATTAGTGATTATCCTTTCCTTTCTGAAGCTGGAATATGAAGTCCCCCCAAAAGAAAGGGACTTGCCCGGGATGCCCAGGTGGCTCAGTTGGTTAAGCATCTGCCTTCAGCTCAGGTCATGATCCCAGGGTCCTGGGATCGAGTCCCACATCTGGCTCCCTGCTCAGCGGGGAGCCTGCTTCTCCCTCTCCCTCTGCCTGCTGCTCCCCCCTGCTTGTGCTTGCTCCCTCTCTCTCTGACAAATAAATAAATAAAATAAAATCTTTTTAAAAAAGAAAGAAAAGAAAGAAAGGGACTTGCCCAAAGTGACAGGGTAAGAACCAGAGCCAGGTTCTTTCCTCCAGACCACACTGCCAGAAAGAGAAGCTGTGGCTCCTTGTGAATCTGACCCTTTGGGGTTAAATCCAAGCTCCACTGCTTGCCAACTACATAACCTTGGGTAAGCTAACCTCCTCAAACCTCTGTTTTCTCATCTGTAAGATGGGGCTATTAAGAGTACTGCTTTCCTAGGGTTTTATAAAGACTAAATAAATAAGATCATGCCCATTAATGTACTTAACACAGTTCCTGGCCCATAGAAAAGCACTCAATAAATATTAGTTATTATTAGTTTGCAAAGCCAAGGCCGAATCAAAACCTGAAGTTGGGGTAAGGGTGGGGCCCACTGAACCCTCTGGAGAAGGTCCAGCCTGTGCCCCAGCAGAGCAGGAAGCTGCTGGTCTCTGGTCGAGTCTAAGCTTGCTGGCCCAGCCACAGGCTGTTCTGGTAAACTGCGAGCAGGTGCTTGTCTGGGGTGGGGCCTCCTGTTCTTGGCTCCCCAGACTCAGAGGAAAATCTGCATGTGGGTGAATGTGCACATTTGCAAGAGAGCACACACATACTTAGGTGGCAATTTTTGAATAGTTGTATGGATACATTAATGGTATGTGCCTGCTTGACAGATGAATATGATATGAGCAAATAACTCGGTAGCTATGGGGCTTGTGTGTGCACAGGTGTGAGCAAGTGCAGGGGTGAGGGTTCATGAATGGACCCTTTTAGGATATATGTCTGAATCAAATCTGCCTCCTTGGAACTCCCAGACCCATCTCATAGATGGGGAAGACAGCAGAAAAGTGGTTCATAACACACAGTTTCTGGCTGTGTGACCTTGGGCAAGTGGCTTACTGTCGCAGATTTTCATTTCTCTCCTTCATAATACCATTTTGAGAATGAAATCAGTTAATGTACGTAAATGCTGAATATAGTAGGTGACACAGTTTTCAATAAATATTACTGAGTACTATTACTTTTAGCAGCCAGCTCATATACTGACTGCTGAGTTTGTAGGTAATGAAAACGCTCAGATGTATTATCATGCCATCCCCAATCTGTTCTTCATGAGCTGATTTCCTCCAACTCAGTGCTGTAGGGCTTAAATGAGACCATGATGCACTTGACCCTGTGCTTCAGCTCACTGCTCCGACTTCTCAGAATCTGGATTCCAACATTCAGAAGCTTGGTGGTTGTGACATCCATGTCTTTATCCAAGTCACTGATAAAAAGTCTAAGCACAAATGGGAGGAGAAATGCTCTAAGATCTTTCCTCATTCCTTTGGTTAGTGACCTCAAGTGCAATTCTGGACTGAGTCATCTCAGAATACAGAGCTCCCCATCACTGAGGAGCCCCGGGCAGAGTCTGGGTGGCCACCTGTGAAGGATGGTGCTACTGTAGGGGGATACTTGCCCTTGGGGGAGAAGAGGAGAGCTCTAAAGTCCCTTCCAACTCATACAGGTATGATTCTTTGGCCTGTGCAGCCCTGTGGTCTCTACTACACCCTAAAAGAGCCCTCAAAGGCAGGGAATGGATTTCCTCTGGCTGTGAATGAGGCTTGCACACTCGCCAATGCTTGCTCAGTGGTCCTTGTAGCAAGCTACCCTGGCTTTTGGGAGACCTGGATCAAAAGTCACTTGTTCCCTGGCGGCGTTGGTCAAGTCAGTCACCTAAGCCCTGTGAACCTCTTTCCTCCTCTATAAATGATGTGCTGTCTGTTGGGTGAAGGGCTGGAATAGATCCATGATTTTAAACCCCTCTATTGCTTTCAGGGGCAGAATCTCTTTTTTCCTAATGAAATCGTAAATAGATTAAAGCAGAGTTACACTATTAGGAGCAGGGGTGGAGGGCTAGGGCCCTGCCCACAGGCTTGCCCCTCACCCCACTGGGAAGCGTAGGTTTGAAAAACTGGATAGATGGCCTCTAGGAGCCCCTCCAGATCTGACAGGCTGGAGCTCTGCTACTCTAACGTCTTGTGTCCTGTCATTAAAAAGTCCTAAGGCACACAGTTGGATGTGCTAGGATCCTAATGCACTATGATCTATATTTGTAATGCCCATGTGCAGTGACTTTAGTCTTTAGGTCTAGAAGTCTGTGACTAATTCTGTTCCTTCCATGGGGAACCAAATGTACTTGAAGGAATTCAAAGCCAAATCAAACTCCCACTAAAGAAGCTTTTACTAGATTTCTTCACACTGTCAGGCTTTGTTTCTGGCAATGAATTCACCGCCCCCCCCACCCCCGTCACTCCCAGAAGTACCCAGGCACAGACCAGTGATGACATTCTCCCTCATGGCCCAACACCTTCCCTTTTCCTAAGCATGTCCCAGATGTTCATTAGCAGCCCACCTAATACTCCTAGGAAGCACATCTGCCCTTTTACTCCCACTTTGCAGATAGGGGGCCCTGAAATTTGCACAGAACCCCCAAGGCCACCCAGAAAGGTGGTGGCTGAACTGAAAACACGCAGCCAGACTTCCTGAACCTGGGTGCTCTTGATTTCCTAGGCTGTAGGAAGAAACAATGAGATGGGATATTATTTTAAGTTTAGAGGGCCTTTCATTTAAGAAAGAGTCCCTGGATTCATTTTTTCTGCATTGGAGAATGTCCACACTCCCCCCAAAATCCAAATGTAAACTTACCATGGATTTGGATGCCCTCGGTAAGTATTTTCTGATCCCACTCCCTTCCCCTCCACAGAGTCTGCCCCAAGCATCAGTGTTAGGGCTGGCTCTTGCTACCTCTCAAGAATCCTAAGTATATTCTATTTGTGACAACAGCTGAAAGGCGGGGAGGGATAGGAGGGATTGTGCCTTTGAACCGGAATTAAAATCATCAGTGAAAGAATATTGACATTCCAGGTACCTGCTAGTCATGAAGTCTTTAGCTACTAAAGTTATTTTTCCTCTTAGTAGTAGGGAGCCACTGAAGAGTTTTGAGAAGAAGCAGGACCAGAAGAGAACTACATGCTGAGATCTTATGTCAGATCAAAGGGAGATATTTCCATTCAAGACTCCCACTCTGGTGTGGACTGGGCTTGAACAGCAGCTCTACTGGGTTAAGCCAACTGGAATTCCCTGTGGGGAGAGAGGCTTGATTTACTTCTCAGAAACTTGGATGAGCCCTTGACTCACTAGCTAGTTTGTAGGCAGCCCCTGCCAGGTCCTCCTGTAACAGAACAAGTCAAAGAACTGGATAGAAGCACGAAAGGAGCCAGTGGCTTGAGCCCTTGATGGGTCATGTGACCTTGGGAAGGCCATAGAACCTCTTCTGAGCCTCACTTTATCTGTCTGTAAACTGCAGATGATAATAGGTACTCCTACCTATTTCCCAGGGCTGCAGGGGAGACAGATAACGCGATAGGTGAGCACGCAGGGAGGAAGAGACGCAGAGGAACACCTTATTAGGACCAATAATGGCTTGGTAAATGGCAGCCTGAACTGCCAGTGGACTGTGAGGCTCTCAAGAGAGCTGTCAAAGGCCAGGTCTGCCCACGCCTAAAATTAGAAGGCAGAGATGACTGACAAAGGAAGTCCTCACCTAGGACATGGGGGAAATGGAGCTGGGAGTGGGGGGTCCCTTCATCATTAGTATTCTGATATTATTGTTGATGACAAATCGTATACTGTCATATCTATATGTAATCCTTAAGTTTAAAAAAATCTGCATGCATTATCTCACTTGGTTTTGAGGGAGGAGGTGCAGCACTGGGTAGAATTGATAGTCAAGAAAGTGGGCTTTCTGGGGCGCCTGGGTGGCTCAGTCGTTAAGCGTCTGCCTTCGGCTTGGGTCATGATCCCAGGGTCCTGGGATCAAGCCCCGCATCGGGCTCCCTGCTACGTGGGAAGCCTGCTTCTCCCTCTCCCTCTCCCCCTGCTTGTGTTCCCTCTCTTGCTGTGTCTCTGTCAAATAAATAAATAAAATCTTTAAAGAAGGAAAAAAAAAAGAAAAAAAGAAAGAAAGTGGGCTCTGGAGTCAGATAGACCTGGTTTCAAATCCCAGCTCTACCATTCACCAGCTGTGTGACCTTGGGCAGTTATGTCACCTCTCTGGTCCCAGTAAAAGGGATATGGTCTAGGTACCTATTTCACGGAGTTGCTGAGAAGGCTAAATGAGTCAATGCATGACAAATAGCCAGCACTGGAATACACTCAGTGCAAGTTAATTATTGTACCAACATCACCATTATTATGAACTTATTATGACCCTCATTTTATAAATGAGAAACTGAGGCTCAGATAATTTGAAGGCTCTGCCCAGGTTCATCCACCTAATAGGTGGTGGATTCAAGTGCCAGCCAATAATTGGAATCCATATTCCAAGAAGAGACACTCAGAGAGGGCTGGTGTAGCTGGAGCCAGTTATTTAGAACAGCACTCTCCAAAAGAACTTTCTACAATGGTGGGAATGTTCTATATCTCAGATGTCCAATATGGGAGCCACTAGCCATGTGTGGCTATCAAGGACTTGAAATGTGGCTGGTACAACTGAGGAACTGAGTTTGTGATTTTATTTAATTTAAATTTAAATAGCCACATATGACTACTGGCTACTGTGTTGGCCAACTCAGCTCTAGAGAACGAGGCACAGAAACCAGGAACCAAGGATGCTTGGGATTCAGAGAAGGATGCAGGGTCCTCCTATGTGGTAGGCACAGTGGGCACACCCAGGGCCCATGGTACTTTCAGGGACCCCTGAAAATGTTTTAATTTCTATTAAATTCAGAAGAAAGAAAAACTTTTAGGTTGAAGAAAATATTTTCATATAGAAAAATATATTTATCTTTATACCGACATTACCATAAGATATAACTTCTAATATTTTTTCATGGATGAAGCAGCTATATTGCCTGGGACCCTTGGATATCTTAATGGGACCCTGGGGAGATGAATATGTGATGGAAACAAAGGACTTCCAGGCACCTGGATTTTGAGGACACAAAGGGACAAAGTGGGGAAGGATGAGAAAATGTTTTGTTATTGGGCCTCCTCTGCCAAAGTCATTCATTCATTCATTTATTCATTCAGTGCTTATTTACTGAGGGCCTACCTTGTGAGGGCATTCCAGAACAGAAAACAGATGAGGTCCCTGCTCTTGTGGGAATTCTCTTCTAGTAGCAGAAAGAAAGAGATGATAAATCAGGGTAACAAGGTGTCATTTGAGCAGGGCGAGGGACACAAAGTCTTCTTGAGAAAGGGTTTTAGGCAGAAGAGAACAGGCAGTTCAGAGTCCCCAAGGCAGGAACAAGGAGGTTGTGCACATAGACCCGGGGGAGCAAGCACTCTCCAAAGTCTTGAGAGTGCTTCCCAGACACTGAGGGTCTTTCAGCTACTGTTTATCACCAAGGTCCATTTTCTAATGAAGAGAAACCCATTCGTGCCCACATCTCTCTCCACATCGTGAGACGACGGCTATAGGCATTCTAGTTTGCAGACCCTGACACTCAGTGAGGCCCAGAGGGAGCAAGGTCTCTTCCTTTTGGGATCCCATATGGATCCATGGGCTTTGCATTTGAAGCTGAAAACTCCCTAAACCAGAAGCACCCCAGAAGCAGCGGGCTCAGGGTGGAGAGACAGGAGGGGAGGAGTCGTGCCCCGTTTCTTGGGGGGCTCTCTGGCCAGAGTAGTTTGTAAGATGAAAACCAGCTCCAGCTCAGCAGAGCAGAGAATATTTATCCATCAGAAGCTTGAGAGACAAGCAGGGGAACAGAGCATGCCTCTAGGTTCTACATTTGTGCCCTGGAACAGATGGGGATGCAAGTGTGAAGTCAGCCTTGTGGGAAGGCCCGTGGGAGCCCTCAGTTTTCTCCTTCTGGCTGGAAAGGCACTAGGAGGTCCCGTATGGGAGGAGGGGTAAAGAGAGGGGAGAAGGGCTGTCCTGAAGGTCTGGGTTTGGGGTGGCTCTCTGGGAGGGAGGAAGGTTGTATTCTGAAGTTATGGGATAGACTCCCCCAGAGGACTGGAGAGCCTCTTTCAGAGAGTAGCACATCTTGCAGAAGCCAGAATGTCCCTGCTACATAGCCTCGTCTAGTGGGGCGCTTCCTGTCTGTGCTTCCTGCCACTCTGATCCAGTGGAATCCTTTGAAAAGGGTGAGTTTTCAGACATGTAGACACCAAGTTCCAAATCGAGTGACCTTGGGTAACTAACCTAACCCTCTGAGCCTCTGCTTTTCCTCATCTTTAAAAGAGAGATACTAAATGAACCCACCTGAGACAGTTGTTCGGAAGGTTTGACTAGATGGTTCATATTAAATGTTTAACACGGTACCTGGCACCCGGCAGTCAAAGTAAATGCTAGCTGCTGTTACTGTTAAACCATCATTATCATTATGTAAAGTGGATTCAACAGAGCTGGTGCTGCGATAGATGTGAATTGGGGGTACAGAGCCCTGTCTCCCATTTGTTGCCACCTCCACCCTCCTAGGCATCTCTGTGACAGTCCCAGGCCTCCTGAGGGCACAGGTGAAAAACAACTGGGAGTCTAATCTGTTTGGAAAGAGGGAAAACTCTGCCCAGGGAAGGGAAGGCATTGTATTAAATCACAGAGGATGGCGTTGGCACAACTAGAACCGAACCCAGTCTCCATGTCCTGGGCTCTCCACGCTGACCAAGCTGCTCCCCCAACCCAGCCTTTCTCCCAAGCTGCAGGCTCCTCGGGAACCCACAAAGTCACCAGCCAGGAAGAGCTTGCAGGGGGAAGGAGCCAGGCCTCAAGGTCAGACCTGACCTCCATCCTGCCTCTGCTTGCATCTAGGGGCATGGCTTTGTCTGTCTCAGCCTCAGTTTCCCCATTTGTGACATGGCGACAGCAGTTCTTACCTCATGGAGGATTTAATGAGCTTCTGCATGGACGGCATTCAGCACAGTGCCAGGCACACAGAAAGTAGCTAATGTTATTACTATTATTAATTATTACTATTGTAAAAATCCAGTAATGTTACTACTATTACACTAGGTGTTCAAAAAGTACGTGTGGAAAGAGGAAACTATTCTCTGTATGTGTACTGCTCCCAGCCTATGTCCCGGAGCTCCTTGCTAAAGCACCCTTCTACACACACACACACACACACACACACACACACACACACACACGGGTCTTTGTGACTTCCCTTCTCTTGTGCATTGATCTGTAACAAAGCACAAGCAGCAGCTTGAACAGCATCAAAATAATAAGAATAATTTCTCTTCTTGGGCACCTGGGTGGCTCAGTCGGTTAAGCATCCAACTCTTGGTTTCGGTTCAAGTCATAATCTCGGGGTCATGAGATCAAGCCCTGCTTCGGGCTCTGCACTGTGCGTGGAGCCTGCTTACGACTCTCTCTGTCTCTCTGCCTCTGCCCCTCCCCCTGCTCATGTGCACACACACACACTCTCTCTCTCTCTCTCTCTCAAACAAGAAAAGAAAAGAATAATTTCTATTCCTGTCACCCTTTCCCCTGCAGTGGGTGCAGAGAGCTATTTGATGTGATGTCATTCAGAGGCTGAGGGGGGCAGTGTGGTGGGTGTGAGGTGGCAGTGAAGACAGAAGGTGGAGAATGTTGTGGACGCACCCCAACAACATGAATTTCCTGATCTTTTTCATTCTGACACTGGCATGCTGGGCCGGCCTCTCGGGCCCCATCCTATGCGATCTGTATAATGAGGCCATTCAGGACAGCTCCCCTCTCTATCCAGGACACAGCAAGCTGCCTTGCCAGGAGCTAGCAGGCCCCATAGCCACCAGTCAAGTGGACCCTGTTTCTCTTAGCTGGCTCTGAGAAGCTGCTGGAATGGAAGCTTCTCATTGTTCTTTGTGCACGATACCATCGGCCACCCATGGTCACTCGCAGCCAGGTCTACTCTAACACAGGCACCCCGGGGGCAGGGAGGCTACTGTCAGAGCCACATAACATGGTGGCCACCGGCTCAGGCTCGGGCCTAAGGCAGCCTGCTTTTGAGTCCCGCCTGGGTTTATGACCGTAGCTGACCGACTGAAACTGACTGAGTTTCAGTCTCTTCACATATAAATTGGAGAAGATAATCATCAGGGTGTAGTGAGGCTCAGTTCAGATGAAGTGCCTAAAACAGTCCTCACAATGGTTCACACATGAGCCGTCACCTGCAGACACTGTGATGATGAAGCCCACTCCTTGGGTGTCAGGGGTCCTCGGTAACCCATCAGAGGGCCAGACAGGGGACCCAGTGGGAGCTGAGCAAAACCCCCTCATTTTATGGGACCTCTACTTGTTTATCTGAGAATTGGGACTGGTCCCTGCTCTCCTGCCTTAGTGGAGCTGACCCTCCACTGAGCTATTGTTGAATGATGCCCCGAGGATGCTGAGGTTTGGGGAATATGAAATGTTTACAGAGGTACAAACACTGGCCACAGCTGACATTTATTGAACATTGGAGAGGCCCCATAGTAAGCCCTTGGCATGCAGTATAGCTTTTAAACTCACTCACCGCAGCCCTATAATTATCCTCATTTTGCAGATGAGGTAAATGAGACTGAGAGAGGTTCCCTAACTTCCAATGCACACAGCCAGCATGTGGCCAAGGCAGGATTAAAATTCAGATCCCCTGTGTGTGATCTGATCACCTGCCTCTCCATGCTCAGGGGTTGGAAATAGCACTTGGGAGAGGGGAAGGATCATATAACCGTGTGTCCTCTCAGCCCCGCAAACACAGATTCTCAGCAAAGGCTCTATCTCTGGCTCTCCCTCTCCATCCCATTCCCTCTGGCCGGGCCCAGCCTCGCCATGCTGTCTGTCCAGCGAGTCCAAACCCCTCTGAGCAGAAGTGCCTGGGACAAAGCTGGCAGGTGGGCAGGCCTGGGCAGGCAGGGAGCAGCATTCTAGCAGTGGGGCACGACAGGCAGTTCCGCTCTCTGAGGCCCCTGTCTGTGCAGTGCAGCTCGCTGAACCTGACCTCGGGGCTAGAGGCAGGAAAGGGTTAGTGATGATTATGAGCAGCAAGGTGCATACTAATGAGATGTAAACCAACCTCCGCAGGTAGGCTCTGGGCCAAGGCCTGCAGTTCCACACTCAAGCCCCCTGAGCTCAGTCCATACCGATTTCCTTTTTCCCACAGTAACTCTGTGCTCCACTCCTCCGTGGCAGACACAGAACAGAACCACCGGGCCCACTGTGTTCTCCCCAGACAGGGCTGGCCATTGAACGGAACCAGTGGTTCCCACCACTGGGAATTCCCTAAGGGGGTGGGGTGCCAGCCCCACCCCAGATCTACTAAACAAAATCATTAGGGGTGGGGCTCAGGGATAGATGTTTAACATGTTCCCAGGGTGATTTTGGTGGGACTGGTGTTTGGGATCTGCTGAACAAGGTCATCTCTTCCTTTAGAATCCTGTGTTCTACCATGCCTCCTTTCAAAGTGGATATCCCACACCTGGCCCTCTCCTAGGTCCCAGTGGAGAGGGGTAGGGAAGGGAGGAAAAGACCACAAGGTCCTAAGAAGTGCTCTCAAATGTCAGCGTGTTAAAAGTCACAGCCTCATCTCTGTCTGATTGAGTAGGGCTGCGGCGCGCTCAAGTGCACGCTGTGCCCTGTAGGTGGTCTGCTGACTACTGTGGGGGGAACACTGGCCCCCCGGGCAAAGCAGACACAAGGTTATCGCCAGAGTCAATTAGCAGAGCAGACAGAAAGGGAAAGTGACAGGTCTGATTCCTGTGTCCGACTTTCACTTGAGAGTCTCTGAATCTGCAGATCTCTCCGTGCATCAGCATCTCAGACCCCGGAGGCGACTGTTTATCTTGCAGTGGTCAGGTCTGTCTATCTTCTGGATAGACACTCAGCCCCATGAACCATGTTCTACTTGCAGTAAATAGAACTGAACCGGAAAATAAAGGGTTTCCAGCCACATACGTATACACCTCATGACCCAGTAGTCCCACTCTTAGGAGACACAACAGAAATGTGCACACATACTCACCGAAGGCTCACCAGAATGTTCAGAGAAGCGCTATTATACTAGCCCCACAGTAGAAACACCCTGAAGGTCCACCAAGAGCAGAATGTAGGATGCTCATCTAAGGGAATACTAAGCAGCAACGGAAATGAAGTATTGCTCCAAGCAACAATGCAGCTGAATCCCACTGACATAGTGTGCAGCAGAAGCAGCCATATGCAAAAGAATACATACTGTACTCTTCAGCTATATCAAGGCAAACTTATCTGTGGATTAGAGTAAGATAAAGTTGCCCTTGTGAAGGTATTAGTGACTGGAAGGGGCACAAAGGAGGTTTTTGCAATGGTGGTAAGGCTGTTTCTTCATCTGGGAGCTGGTTAGTTTCTGGGAAGTTCATTGAGCCATACACTTATGATTTGTGCATTTCTTGTATGCATATTATACTTCATTAAAAAGTTTTCTGAAAATGCTAGTAAAGGACTTCAAAGAACTTTTAATAAAAGGGAAGACATTGGAATAATAAAAGCATTCTGACTACTGCACATTGTGCGGGATTTCATTGCTTATGGGATCTTGGACTCTTCCTGCCCCAGGACCAGGAACGAGGTAGTTCTCAGAAACCAAGACGTGCGGGAGCTGTGCCAGGGCATACCAGGACCGTGGAACACCAAGGACTCAGCAGCTCCCTCTTCCCACCCCCACCCGGCCCGCCCTCCACAGAACCACAAGGACAAGGCAAGCCCGCTTTCCACCAGGTTCCCAGGCTCAGCTGAGTCCCTGTTCACTGAGGTTTACTTCCTGAAGCATTTTCTATCCTCAGAGCAGTTTTTGATCCCCTCAAAGACCCTATGAGGGGAGCAAAGAGTATTTCCATTTTATAGATAGGGAAGTTGAGACCTGGGGGTGGGGGGGCAGCGGTCAAAAGATTTGGCCAAGGTTGGGGCGCCTGGATGGCTCAGTCATTGGGCGTCTACCTTCGGCTCGGGTCGTGATCCCACGGCGCTGGGATGGAGCCCCACCTGGGGCTCCCTGTTCAGCGGGAAGCTTGCTTCTCCCTCTACCACTCCCCCTGCTTGTGTTCCCTCTCTCACTGTCTCTCTCTCTCTCTCTGTCAAAAAATAAATAAAATTGAGGGGCGCCTGGGTGGCTCAGTCGTTAAGCGTCTGCCTTCGGCTCAGGTCATGGTCCCAGGGTCCTGGGATCGAGCCCCACATCGGGCTCCCTGCTCAGCGGGAAGCCTGCTTCTCCCTCTCCCACTCCCCCTGCTTGTGTTCCCTCTCTCACTGTGTCTCTCTCTGTCAAATAAATAAAATCTTTAAAAAATAAAAATAAATAAATAAATAAAACTGGGGGGGGAAAAAAAAAAGATTTGGCCAAGGTCATACTGCCAGCAAGTGGCCCAGTCAGGACTCAAACACGAGTCTTCAGATACCAAGCTCAACATTCCTTTGGCTACACCACAGATGGGCTCTTCTCAAGAATAGCCATGCTTCATTACTTAGTGAGCACTTGGCCTATGGATGTCAGAGTCCTTCAACAACCCAAGGATGGAGGTACTATCATTTTATCCCCATTTTACAGATGAAAAAACTGAGAGTCAAGAGGTCCAAGTGCCTTAGTCAATGGCCAGTAAGATGGCATGTGGATTGGAAAAATGGCCTCTCCAGAGTCCGAGCTCTTTAGTGGTTCCCAAACCCAGCTGGACCTCACCTGAAGTTCCACTGGAGCATGTAAAAATACAGATTCTCTGGCCCCACACCCAGATCCCACATTCTAGTGCTATAGACTCAGGATGGGGCTGAGGAATCTGTATTTTTAAAAACAGCCCTGGGACACCTGGGTGGCTCAATCAGTTTAGCGTCTGCCTTCGGCTCAGGTCATGATCCCAGTGTCCTGGGATCGAGTCCCACATCGGGCTCCTTGCTCAGCGGGGAGTCTGCTTCTCCCTCTGCCTGCTGCTCCCCCTGCTTGTGCTCTCTCTCTCTCTCTCTGTCTGTCCCTGACAAATAAATTAATTAAAATCTTTAAAAAAATAAATAAAATTAGTCTTTTTTAAAAAAAAAAGTAAAAACAGCCCTAGGCATTTGGGTAGCTGAGCCCTAAACTAGGCTGCCCCTGAAATAGGACAGTAAAAATAAAACAACTTAAAGGTAAAGTTTCATTTACAACTTCCAAATTACCTCACTGAGCCTCTGTAATAATTAGAGTTCTCCTAACGATGGTACACAACCCCACCAGAAGGTATTTGACAACAGCCCAGCTGGCTGGGTAATCACTATGTCTGTGTGTGTGAGGGGGCGGGGGAGTGACTGGGGAGAGGCATCAGGAGGACTTTTGGGGAGCTGGGGGGGGTCTGCTTTTGCCCTGGTTGTTGGTTAGCCACTATTGTGTTCACTTGGTAAAATTCATCAAGTTGTAACTTACAATTGATGCATGTTGTTCTTGAATGTTTACAAGAAGAAAAAAGAGCGCAGTCAGAGACATTGTATAAGGAATCTTTAGAGTAGAGACTTATATAAGGGATCCAATAGGGTTCTTGTAATCATGTGCTTCCAAGAGTTTGAGATTCTAGGATTTGAATTTTCCAAGATGCTATGATTCTCTTGAGTCAATTCCCAAGACTTCAGGAGCCCCCCAGTCTGTCATAGTAGCTAATGTCTAATGAGCTTTGAATGTGTGCTGGGCCCTATGCTAACAACTTCTGTGAGGCAGATAGCACTGTATACCCTGCACCCTCAGAGAGGGGAAGTGATGTGTCCAAGGTCACACATAGATAGCAGTGCAGGCAGGACCGGAAGCCGAGCACCCTGGCTCCAGAGCTCATGTGCCCAACCCTGGCGCAGTACTGGTATCCAGCTCTGCCCCTTCCCAAGGCTAAACTCCTAGGCATCTAAAATACTGCAGTTTGGGGCCACGCAGTCATGCATTTGCTGGGAGGATCCAGAGGGAAGGGGATGCTGCAGGTACGGAGAGCAGCCCTGACCTGGGACGCGTGAGCACGCGCACACTAACGTTACCCCGCAGCTGGCCCATGTACGGTCCTGCCCCCCTTGCACCCATCCAGGCCAGCTGCTGTGGGCATTGGAGCCGAATGGGAACTGGAAAATGGAGAATTCTCCACTGTGGGCTCCCTGCCCCCAGCACAGGGATGGACAGGTGCCTCACAGGGGCCACTCCAGTCTCAGGAACTGGAGAAGACTCAGGACAGAGAGAAGGGGAGGGATTTCTCTCTTCCACGGGCTCTGAACTGGAAAATGTTTGAGGCATCACCTCTTTCATACTCCCTGGCCTGTCACATAAGGCCTGCAATGACCTGGCCCCAGCCTACCTCTCAGTGCACGCCTACAACCATTCTGCACCCAGCTGATAGTCTCCCGCACACACCTGCCGCGCCTTCACACATGCTACTTTCTCTTTCTGAATTGCCTTTCCTACTTGTCGTTATTCAGACTTCAAAACTGATGTTTAGTGCCAGCACCTCCAAGAAGCCTTCCTTCACTGACCTATAACTGGGCTGGCTGTCGCTCGTGTGGGCCCCCAGGCCAGTCCGAGTTTGTCTCTATATTACCACCTCCCTCAAGGTACTAAACCGTCCATTTATAGGCCTATCTCCCCCAGCCGTGAATCTCTGGGGGCCTGACACACCGTTGGCGCTCATTAGGTGTAGTGAGTAAGTGCCCGGAAGACAAAAGCTGTGGGACAGAGGGGAAGTGGCTGAGCCTTTCTGGGGGTCTCCTGTCTCCATACGGAGAACAGCACGGACGGCAGAGGAAGCGCTCCCGGGCAATGCCTGCTGACGTGTAGGGCAGGTGTGCAGAGCAGAAGGTCCTCGTGAAACAGTCTAACCTGGCGACAGGCACACAGAACGGCCGGTAAATGAGAGCTGCCCTTTCCATGTTTAAATCCCGTGCTCAGCAGTGGCTCCCTGTTGGCTGCAAACGACCCAGGACGCCGTTACAAACTGGTGGCTTGAGGCAAGAAATTCAAAATCTATGGTTCCATCCATAAAATGGGACCAACGATTCTTGGAGACTCCAGGGAACTCCTGAGGCTCCTCTAGGTGTACAGTTACTGATACCTGCCGACTCGCTGGCGGGAGTGATGACGCGGCGTGCTGGTGGGTGTCAGGGGCGGGGTCCGATCGATGAGGTTTATGTCCCCTGTCCCCTGAAGGACAATGCAGAGTCTAGCCATTGGCCTGGTTGTGGATCCCAAATTGCATTCTGAGGATGTGAAGACGATTCGCTGGCCTCCTAGATGGTTGACCCCACTAGGAAGCAATACCCTTTCCTGAGCCAGACTCTGAGAGAGGGGCTGAGGTAAGTGAAAAGGTGTGGGAAGTAGTCCTGCCTTCCCCGCTCACTTGCTGTGTGACCTCAGCCAAATGCTCAGCGTTCTCTGGCCAGGCTGCTGTGTCTCCATCTGTCTGATTCGATTATCTCTAAGGATCCTTCTGCACCCCCGCCCCCCACTCTTATTGATCTGTGGTTGGGTCAGGCTAATGCTTAGTTCCTCTAAGTGACAGTTCTCATCTATGAATTAGAAATGAAGATTCATTTGTTCTCTCAGCAGCTATGCAATGAGCATCTTTGATGGGCCAGGCACTGTGCTGGACACGGGGGCCAGAGCAGTGAGCAGCACTTAGTAGGAGAGACAGTACCCGAAAAAAAACCCTCAAATAATAACTGCAACTCTGATTTGTTTTACGAAGGAAGACTTCAGGGCACTGTGAGCTGGTCTCCACCCAGGGGAAGCAGAGTGAGCTGGTTAATTGATGACCGTGAGCGTAATGAATACAACCCTGTGTGCTACATGCATGACCTCATTTAAGTGTCACATCCATCTCTGAGAAATGGACTATCATTAGCCCTCTTTCTCATATTAGGAGACTGAGGTTTAGAGAAGTTGAGGCCCAGGTCACACAACTAATAATATCCAGGATTTGGATCCACATGTGTCTTTGTAAGCCTGTCTAGAAACCCCCATTATAAATGTAAGCATTAAGACCATTAGCCATAGAAATAGTAGCATTCAGATTCTGAGCCAACTCAGCTTGTGCTGGCGACCCAGGAAGCATGGGAAACTTCTAGAGGCTCTGCCCTGTCCATTTCCAAAGGAGCCCAAAAGGCAGGGCCCATCCAGGGGGCATAGAAGGTCCTTGATTGTACCGACATCATTGCCTGGTTTTCTTTAAGACAAGGCCCTTACCCCACATTCTCTCCTACCTGGCCCCACCTGGCCAGCAGGAGTGCCAGCACCATGGCCTGTCATGGGGCAGCTGGAAGGAGAACTTCTAGCCTGAGGTGAGTTCATTTGAACCCAGGGAAGAATGTGCAGGGAGCGGAGCATGGTGGCCCAACTCACAGAAGACTGGTGTAGAGCAAGCCTGGCCGTCCCTCCCCGTAGAAAGCACAACCACAGCTGACACAGAGGGGCTGGAGAAGGTCCGTGCCCTTCTGGGTCTGTCGCCTGAGCCCTTAAAGAGACCACTAAGAGTCATGGAATCATGGGGGGGCGGGGTTCCAGGGAGACCTTGACTCCCTCTAGCTCCTCTTCCATTTTACAGATGATAAGCTTGAGGCCTGGGCAGCTCATGGGAGAGGGGGGTGTCACTGCTGCATTCTGTCAGGCTAGCCAATGTCATGGACTCAGCACCTCCCTGCCACAGTGTAACCTGTGGTCCCTGGAGAACAAGGGGGGAAACCTGAGCTTGCCCCCGGGTTCCTCACCTGCAAAATAGACAGCTATTCCTACTTTGCTTACCCAACAGGCTTACTGGGGTGAATCAGTTAAGAATGGATCATAACATTAATCTAGCCACCTTTATTTTATATGTAGGGAAATAGGCCCAAAGAGGTATGGAACCATCTTACACCACACAGCCTGTGAGTTTCAGAGACATGAATAATGAAATTCTCTTTCCATCTTCCTTCAAAAACTCACAATTTTCAAATGACCATGCATACTCAGCCCAGTCCCTAAACACAGGAAGCATTCAGCCAGTATCAACAGTAACAGTAACTATTAGGAGTGTTCTGCATGGAGGGCTCTGTTAATCTGCCCAGGTTCAGCTCCCCATCTGTAAAAGGAGCCCCGAGCCTGCTTCTCTACCTCTCTCTCCTGAACCAAGGCCGCCAGCGCCAGAGTGTGGCAGGGAACAGAGGCAGCCCTTCTGAGCCCTCAGCAAACCCCAGCATGCTCTGCTGCTCCCCACAGTTGGGGCATATAGCACACCCTCTCTGCAGTGGAGGGCTGAACTCTGGCCTGATGGCTCTGCTCAGCGTTCCACTTCAGCTCACCTGCCTCCAAAGATATGCATCGGATTCCTGCTTCCCCCAAGACAGGGGAACAGAACTGCTCCCACTCACCCCACGCTGGGGCTGCCTCTGCTGTCTCTCAGACTCACAGCCTTTTACAACCCTCAGAGATGGTGAGCACCCTCATTTTATAGCCAGGAAAGCTGAGGTTCTAATCAGGGTGCCTCAAGAGCCACACAAGAGCCAGGGCTGGCCAGGTTATCTGACTGTCCCGCAAGCCCTCCTTCCCTCCTCCACACCAGGTGGCTTTTCTGTAATAGGACTCCTTTGCCCCCCTGGACACACACAAGAAGCCAGCACTTCTTGGTTCCCTGGCCCCAGCACTTCCCCTCTAAAACCATGCAGGAAAATGTCACCACATCCCCCGAAGGCTCATCTTCAGAAAGCCTATGCGGAGACTTTCATTCTTCCAAGGACACGACTCCAACTTTTCACACGTGCAAATATGACCTTGCTCCTTCATAAGATCAAAATCCTGGCCTTGTCCATTCCTGGGCCCCAATCCCCAGCCCGCAGGCTTGGGCTGGCTACATCTCTGGCTTCATTCAGTGTACTTAGGCACCTGGGGCCCAGGTGTCCCTGCCCTACCCCCACCATGCCTGCCCCTTTCAAATCCTGGTCCCGTCCCCACCGTCCAAGAGCCTTGGAATGCCCCCACCTGCTCTGGAACAAGGCACAAGAATGGATTCGCTTTGCAACCCCCTCCCCCAACCTCCCATCCTCCAGCAGTCCTTACCTATGCCCTTCAGGTAGGGGAGGGTGCCCCAGGGTGGGCTGCTGGGCTGGAGCCCTTTCCACACGAACCAGGCTGACAGGCTCCCGAGGGAGGTGCAGAGACTCAGAGCAGGAAAGCCCGAAGCACTCGCACTCCGGAGAGGCTGCTGAGAAAGTTGGAGTAGGTGTGTCCCAGCCCAGGAGGGGGAGGAGGAAAAAGGAGGTGGGCGAATTGAGGCGGATCATCCCCTCCTGCCAGCTCTCTGTCTCACGGAGAGGGAGGGAGGAAGCCAACTGGTTTGTGGCCCAGAACTCACAGTGGGGAATCGAGTCATGGAAAATGACGGCTGGAAAGTTGCTGAGAAATCAGGCCCATCTCCACCTCCCTCCTGGGTTTGACAGAGGGATAAACTGAGGCCCTAGGCAGGTAATACTCGCGGGGGGACCAACAGAGACCATGAGGGGCCTGGGGAAGGACCCGGGTTGCTAAACTCTCAGCCAGTGTTCCCTCCACATTCCTCCCTGACACTACAGGTCTGAGACCACCCCCCCCCCCCCCCACCCCCGCCCCAGGCCCAGTTCAAAACCCTGGTGCTGCCACCTACAAGCTCAGTAACCTTGGGGGAAATACTGAGTCGGAGCCTCAGTTTCCTTTTTTGAAAAGATGGGGATAATAATAACTCTTACCTCATGAGGAGTCAATGAGATAAAGGTTAAATGGAAATTACTTAGCAGAGAAAGTCTCCTGTAAGAGGTGATTCTTCTTACTATTACTAGCTGTGACTTTCTCCATAAGCGGCTTAACCTCTCCAAGCTCTGGCTGCCCCATCTGTGAAATGGGGGTACCAAGAATCCCGGCTTCATAAGGTTGTGCAGATTCATGGGATAGATAATGTGTATAAAGTGCCAAGCACAGAGCCTACATCTCACTGGGAAGCAAGACATCTTAGTTTTGGTACGATTTATGGGGTGCCTCTCTGCTCTGGTTCCCCAGATGACTCTAATGTGCTCCCTGGGTTGAGAACCAGTGTTTTAAGGGAAGGGAAGAAAAGTCAGACAGGAATTAGCCCTCCTCCCTCTCTTGCTGCTGTGCTTCTTAGTTATAGAATGCATTCATTTGCTTGTTTTCTGTGAGACTCTATACCTACCCTCTTCCAGGGACTGTAGCTGGTGCTGGGGACATAGAGGTAAATGAAACAGTTCCTGGCCACCCCCCACCCTGAGCTGAAAATGACTCTACAACCATCTATCCAGTCCCTTCCCCGCTCCCCAGGACTTGCAGCCCCTCTGCAGCTTCCCTGGTGAATAAGTGAGACTTTGCTTGCATACCTCTAATTATAGGGAGCTCATTACCTATCCCAGCAGTCAGTTCTGACTCCTGGCATCTTTATCTGATGTTCAGCTGAGCCCCAACCCTTGAACCTGCATAATAAACAAGAATTCTACATATCTTGGGGCGCCTGGGTGGCTCAGTAGTTAAGCGTCTGCCTTCGGCTCAGGTCATGATCCCAGGGTCCTGGGATTGAGCCCTGCATCGGGCTCCCTGCTTGGTGGGAAGCCTGCTTCTCCCTCTCCCACTCCCCCTGCTTGTGTTCCCTCTCTCGCTGTCTCTTACTCTGTCAAATAAATAAATAAAATCTTTAAAAAAAAAGAATTCTACATATCTTTATTATTACCATTATTATAAGCTATGTGATCCAAGGCAGATGATTTAAATTTGCTAAGTCTCTGTTTCCTCGATTTTTAAATGGGCTGACAATTCCTGGGGCTGCTCAGAACAGATCTGTTTTCTCTGCCATGTGACCACAACTGAGGTCTGTTTTTATGGCTAGGATGTGGTTTTCTAGAAGTTTAGGCTGGACCCTAAGGATAACTGGAAGCATTAAGGTTCTGGTCTCGGTGCTTATGAAGGAGTAATGAGGCTCTTGGCTCTTTCCCAGCTCTCAGGAGCTATTCGTTCATGAAGCCACTGTGGGCTGCACACTTGGGGATCTGTCACTAGCACTGGGGAGGACCACGGTGCCAAGCAGGCTGCCATGGTATGTTGCCCAAGACGTCCAGAGGAGAATCCCCCAGGCCTCTCTCCTGCAATCTACCTCAGCCCTGGATGAGAGGCCTGGGGATAGGCAGCATGAGGGGAGCTCCAGTGGGAAGACTAACCTGGGCAATTATCCACCTGACTGATTGCCACCCAAGTCTCTGAGTCTCGGCCGATTAGGCATTAACCCGAGGGAAGGTGGCTGAGTGGCCCCATGAGCCCTTTGACTAGTCATGTGCGGAATAGCAGGCGGCTGTCTTCCCTCAGGTCCCTATCTAGGCCAAAGCTGGCCTTCAGCCTGTCCAGTGCAGAGCAGCCTGCAGCCTAGGGAGGGAAGGGAGGGATGAATATTGGTATGGATTGCAGAACCCTGTAATGCCACTGACATTCATCCCCTCTCCACTTCCCCGTCACTCCTGACCCAGGCCCTGGTCCTTCTTCCTTCTGGCCCCAGGATCTGACCGGGGCATCTGCTGGCCTCTAGTGTCCTGTGCACCAGGGAAATTGGACTCCTCAGGGTCCCCCAAGCATACCTGGAGACTTCTCGAAGACAGCTTTCTGGACATCTAAGATTGTCCCTATCCATCTTAGTATAGCCCATAGGCCACCTCCCCTCCGTGAGCTCCCCCAACCATGCCCCTGACCTGAGTGAGAAGTAATAATAACAATAATAGCTAATCTTTATGTCAGGCACTCAACTCAGCACTCTGCCGGGATTATCTCATTTCTCTGAACACCACCATAGTGGATTAGGCACTGTTATCATGCTCTATTTTTCAGATAAAGAAACTGAAGCTCAGAAAAGCTTTAATTACTTGCCCAAGGTCACAGGTCTAGACTAAGCTAAGTTTCAAGCTCCCTTCTGTCTGAACTCCTGAACCACTGGGCTGTACTCTCCTGGGTCTGTCCGTCCCCCTGCAGCCCTCTGACAGAACCTCCTTTGTGACCCTCTGCTTTGGGTTCTACTTCCTATGTGCCTCTCTTCAGCCTGGCCCTCTCCACTGTAAGCTCCTCAGGGATGGACCTCTGTCTAACTCAGTGCTTCTCCACCAAGACAGCACGTTGGCATCACCGGCATCACCTGGGTGGGCCTGGAGCACCAGTGTTTCCCACACAGCACCAGGCACATTGTATTAAAAGGAATTACATGTGATCTGAATCATCTGTAGGCACCTAAATTTCCCTATCTCAACAAAGCAGGTGTTTGAACTCAGATCTTTAACTCCTAGCTCTGATGTTCTAAATTCTAATATTCTTTACAAGGATGTTGTCGGCTTCTAAAGAGAGACCTAGCGAATAGTCTCTGTCCACCCCCCCCCCGCCACGTGCCTGAGGAAAGCCGTATTACCCCTGTGGACTGGATGAGCTCTTTCTCCTCCCTCCTAGGTTTTCCTTTCCAGAACAATCTATCCACATTTGCCGTGGGACAGAGTATAAAGGGGGGACCTGAGCAGTGATGAAAACTCTGACTAGGTGGCCAACTTCAGGGCGCCCATAAAGTCTGAAAGCACAGGTCGTATTATTTTCATTTTCAACAGACCGCACCCTTTTGATTCCTTTTGGGGCAGGCTAAAGTCTCAGGTTTCTTCATTGAAAATCAGACACACATTATCAGAGACAGACAGCATATCACAGATGTGTGTGCAGGGTCAGCTGACCAGCATCCAGGCTGGCCCAGGGCTGAGGGGTTCCCAGGGATTGGGACTTTCAGTGCTATGACCAGGACAGTCCCAAGGAAACACCCTGGGACTGCTGGAGGGAACTGCTGCGTTCCTGCATTATGCGTATGTATTGTATACCCAGAGTAGGTGCCCAGTGAGTGGGGTCCACCTGGGAAGACCAGCCTCGAGAGAAGATTCAACTCACTGGGGACAGCTGGCTGAGGGACTGGCTACTTTGAGACAGCATGTCAATGAACTTGAAATGCACCTGTCATTTCCAGGGCTGGGGTCCCTTCCATCACACTGCCTTCTCCCTGGAGAGGGTCACACAGCAGGATGGGAGTGAGGCTGGGAGATAGGTACAGAGCGGAGACCCTGGAGTCTGGGCTGTGGACCTGTGGACAGGAAAGGCTCTAGAGGCCTGGCTGTCAAAGGGTCATGATGCCTTTAAGGAGGATGAAGTCATCGGGGGCCGAGGCCACCTGGCTCTGTGAGGGCTGCAGCCTGTAGCCGAGAGGGGGAAGCAGAAGGTGGAAGGCAGGTGGGCCGTGGGGGCCGAGCTTGGGATGTCAGCTCTGCAGCGGACAGACGGGACCCAGCAGGAGTTGGAACAGCCAGCCCTGGCATTGCCTGGGGTGCTCGGGAATGTAATCAAACACTCAGCAGACCTGCTGGCCATGGGCACCTGGGCACCACCAGGCCCTCCAGCTCATTCTGACCCCCAGCTGGCAGTTCTGACAGGCTCCTGCCAGGAGAAGCGTCCGGCCTTGTTGGCCGAGCCCGTGAGCATGAGCTCATCTGCTGCCAATCCGGCCCTCAGTCAGCCTGCCCCAGGCTGGCGCTGGCAGGTGGGGCTCTGGTGCTGAGAGCTACTGGAGCCGGGCTGGCTGGTTCAGTGGCCTTGGTTAGGTCACCCCATTAGGAAGCTGGGATGGGGGGAGTCACTCTGAGGTCTGGAAACAGAGCCTCGGCTGTTATCCCCACCTTTACCTGCCCCCAGACTTGGGGCTCAGATGTGGTTCTGGCCAGGGAACCAGTACCCCTCCCATGTCCCCTTCTCCACAACCATGTACTGTATTTCCAGCCTCATCTCCCCTTTCTCCCTCTTGTGTAGTAACAACAGCAATAATAATGATTGTGGTAATAGTAACTCACATTTGTTATAATTTATTAAGTGCTAGGCTAAGCATCATCTCCTATGATCCTCAAATAAATCTTCCTGATGAGATACTATTATTTTCATTCTCATTTTGCAGAGGAAGGAACTGAGATTCAGAGAGTTTAAAGTGACTTGTCCAAGGTCGTCATACCCTTAAACGGGAGATTGAGGATTTGAACTCAGTTTATCTACTTCTAAAACCCATGCTTCTATCATGGACATATTTAATCAAGTGTGAAAGCAAATATTGAGGCCACTCCATCTACCATGAAAGTGGGATGTGTCCCCACTTCAGGCCTGAGTCTGTTGATGGATCTTTTTGCTGCTGCTGATGGGGATGGTGGTGATAGCAGCTGGGTTTTTTTTTCTTCTTATTTGTTTTAATTTTTAAACTGTTTCTAGGAAATAATTGTTGGGTGATGGCTTTATTTAATTCTGGAAGGCAAAAGGGACATAACTGAGGACTCTTCCCAAGGCATATTTTAAGATCTCTGTGTCAACATTTATGGAATGACTTATTATACTTTTCTGTTAAAGGTTCTTCAAGTAAAACAACTTCATTTATTTAAAAAGAAAAACAAAAAAACAAGAAACACATGCTTCTAGCCTCCCCCTTTATGTGATGCTCCAACCAAATCACAAGATTTGGATCCAAGTACTTGCCACCCGCATTTAGAAAGGCCTCACACTTGATTCAATGCTCCGCTGTATCTGTCTCGGAACCTCAATTAATTTGGCATCAGGTTCCCATCATTGCCACTTTGCACTGGGTCCGGCAGGTGATGCAGCCAGTTGGGCCCATGGGCCAGCCTGCTGCTCCCCAGCCTTGACCGAACCCCGTCCCTTTGCTCATGCTGGGCCTCTGTGCAGACTGCCATCCCTCCTGCGTCTACCTGGTTGTGCACCCACCTGGTCCATCACAAGGCTGCCTGCTCACGGGCATCTCTTAATCTCCCCCGCTGCACCTCCCCACCAACTGCAAGGGTTCCCGGGCCCTTGTGGAGCAGACTGCCCTGTTCAGGTCTCACAGTGAGGTCAGGGCGGGAGATCACTGTGTGGTCCTCATCCCCCTTGCCGTATTTGTCAGGGGGAAGGGAGCACAGGGTGAGGTTTGGACTTGAAATTAGATAGATGGATTCAACCCCAGCGCTGCCATCTGTATGTGCAGCTGTGTGGCCTAGGACAAGTTACTTAGCCTCTCTGGGTAGCAATGTCCTCATCTGCCATACGGAGGTAGTAGCGGTTCTTATCTTACAGGAATTGTCGGGATTAAATAAGGGATGAATCAATAAAACACTAAGCAGGATGCCTGAGGCAAAAAGTGGTCGTTTTCTGGATCAGTCTGGTGTCTAATTCATCTGTGAATTTCCCATAGCTCTTCACATGGTGCTAAGGAAATGTGTGAGATGCGGAGGATGGATAGATGTGAAATTGCTTTGGGGATGCTGCAGGGCCATGAGTGTCGAGAAGGAGGATGTGATTTTACAGATGAAGAAACTGAGGCCTAGTGTCAGCTCTGCTGACCTACCTGTTCAGGGCCTCACAGCCTCCCTTCCTCCCCGCCCTTGGTGCCTGGGTCCTGCTGGGTCACTTGAAGGCCATCAGGGCAGAGGCCCTCAGGGGCAGGAGTCTACTCTCTGCTGCCTGAATTCCAGAGGCAGCTCTGGCAGCCCAGGCAGCCCTGTCTCCCTCGGCAGCCACATTCCAGACATTCTGCCCAGGTTAGGAAGAGGCCGGCCTCAGGCCGGAACCCCGGAACCAAGGCGGCAGGGAGAGGGGCTCCGGTCTCCTGGGAGCAGGGATCGCTGGCCACTCTGGCTTCTTCAGCAGCCCAGGCCCTCCTCACAGGCCAGGCCTCAGGACTGGCTGTCCAGGGAAGGCTGCTCAGGGAAGACAGACTAGTAGCCCAGTAGTTTTCTAACTTCAGACTTGTAGGAATCATCTGGTGGGAGGGGGGAGGGGGGATGTTAAAAAGGCACATTCCAGGCCCCACCCCCCATTACAGAGGGGCCCCGGATTCTGCTTCTTAAATGAGCCTCCAGGAGGGTGCACAGCCAGGTTTAAGGGCCACTGATTCAGTCCCCTGTACGGGTGATCGATGGCGCAGCTGAGGTCAGGAGACAGAAGGGGTTGCCTACAGTCACCGGCTCCAACGCCGTCCTCCCAAGAGCCACTGTTCCTTCTGGAAACAGGAAGCGCTCAGATGAAAACTGCACAAGGGCCGGGGAATGCAGAAGGGTGAAGGGCTGGAACAGGGCAGCTCAAAGAAAAGTTAGCAAGATGGGCAATATTTGCCCTTCTCACTCCACCACTGTCCTTGTGTCCCCTACCCACACCCCAGAGGCTGCCAACTGGTCTGACTCAGGGGTGCACGGAGCCCCAGCCCCTCCCACTTTGCTCTGGAAATTTGTCTACTGCCTTCATGTTCACTCTCCTGGTGGCTTTCCTTCTTGAGTCACCATGTGTAAGACAGAGAGCACCACCTTGGAGTAAGCATCCTGGGCTCAGGTCCCAACTCAGTCACTGCCATGCTGTGTGGTTTTAGGCAAGTTCCTTACCCTCTCTGCTTCCCAAGATACTCATCTGTACAATGGTGGGCTAGACTAGCTTTTCTCAAAGTGCACTTCATGGATCAGCTGCACAGAAGCCCCCAGAAACTTGGTTAAAATGCAGATTTTCACAATTCCAACCAGATAAAATGGGCAAAAAATTTTGGAGAAATCTTATTTAAATTTTGCATTTACACAAATAAAACATGATACATTTTCCTCGTGAAATAATAAAACAGTACACTGAAGGTTAAAGTTCTCTTTGCCACCACCACAAATACCTTCTCCAAAGGCAACCAATATAATCATTTAGGTGTGTAACCTTTGTAGATATTTATATTCATACATAAATATAGCAGAACGAAATATATAGCATTTGGAGGGTTTTGTTTGTTTGGGGAAGGAGGGTGGTTGTTAATATAGTACCTTGTGTGTCATCCTGCAACGTATTCACTCAACAGTTTGTCTTGGGGTCTTTTCACGGACTACACAGAGATCCACCCACACTTGGAGCTCTCCAGGTCATTCTGGGGCTCATTCAAGTTTGAGAACCTCTGAGCTAGATAAACACTGACATCACATCCTGTGAGTCTGATTGTAACATAGAGAAGGGGCAGAGTTAGCAGGATATTTCCCAAGAATGACGGAAAGTCTGGCCTAATTGGAGTGTCCTTGGAACTAGACTCCACCACTCAGATGGGGCCCCCTACTTCCCTTCCCTTCCTCCTATTTCCCTTCCCTTCCCTTCCACTTCCTTCCCTCAGTGCCACACCCTCCTTCCCTTGACAGCCCCTGGTCACCCTGATGTCATCTGTGCAGGCGAGGACTGAGTCAGGCTCTCCCTGCCACCCAGAAGGCGGCTCTGCATGGCTTTTGATGAGGCCTGACTGGTTTGACTTGGTAAGGTAGTTCGTGGTTTCCCAACACCTCCCCTCTAGGGACTTTCAAGCACACACCATCTGTCTCTATGGGGAACTCAGGAGCTGTCTGGGTCTAGAGTAGTAACAATCTCTTCACTGTCCTCAAGGCTCTGCCATAGCTGTGGAACCTTGAGCAAGCCCCTGTCCTTCACAGAGCTTCCCTCTCCCCAACTGTAAAATAAGGCTGTAGTCCGTAATCTCTGTGCCTGCAAGTACATCTAGCAAGCGAATCTATGCAAGTTTTGTTGAATGAATAAAAGTTGAAAAGTCCTTTCCAACTCCCAAGGACAGTGAATTCAAAGCAACCATTATGAATAAAACATTTTCCATGTCCATGGCCCTAGACTGGGAACTGAGGAGGACAGAACCCTATAAAAGAAATGATGCAAACAGCCTAGTTGAGGGTCCAGTCATCCAGTCAATCAGTATTTCCCTGGAGTCTAGCATGGGGCAGGAATGGAAGAACCAGGTCAAAGCAGTCAAGAAAGGACCAAGGGTCTACTCACATGCCATTGGGGAAGAGTGGAAGTCAGGAGAGAGGCAAATGGAGATTGTGGTCACACAGATTATGGGTCCTGCAGAAAGGTTGGAGAAGAAAGCATTCAGGGGGAAGATGAGGTATATAGACAGTGAAAGCAGGAGATATAAGTAGGGAGACTGTATGACACATGACGGGCTCTGAATAATGTTTGCTAAATTGAATAGATAGATTATTATAGAGACAAACTCATGATAAATGGATACAGAGAAATAGATGAGGGCATTAAATAGAGGACAGAAATAAGCAGATGAAAGTAAGTTAGCAATGCATGGATAGATGGACACACGGATGGATGGATGGATGAGTGGGTGGATGGATGGGCAAGCAGAGAGGTAGATAATCTTGGTCCAGGATTATTGAATTTTGGATCAGGTATCTAAGTTTAGATTTGAGCCCCTCTGCTTATTGACTCTTACTGGCCATGTAACCAATGAGGGTTTTGTGCTACAAGCAGAGATGATCAGTCCAGTCTGCCCCCATCCCAGGAAATTATGAAAATTGCCTGAAATACCAGATGACAGCTCTGCATAAAGCTGCTTGCAGTTGTCAGAGGATAGTTTTTGTAAGTGAATCTAAAGGACTTCTCAGGCCTAGTTATACCGAAATAGGACAATGTAGGAGATTCATAAGGAATATAGTCAGTGATATTGTAACAACATTGTATGGTGGCAGATGGTGGTTACATTGGTAGTGAGCATAGTATAATGTATAGAGAAGTTGAATCATTATGTTGTACCCCTGAAACTAATGTGACATTGTGTGTCAACTATACTCAAATTTTAAAAGTTAAAAAAAAAAAAAGAGTGACTGATAGAGGAATAGATGTGGGAGCTGGAATTTATATGACACACAGTAGGTCCTACTCCAACAAGTAACAGTTGAGCAAACCAAGGGCCTGGTGTTTTGGGACTGCTTAAGGTCGGTGTCTGGCTTACACACTTCTGTCTCGCCATCCAAAGCATGCCATCTTCCCTGACACAGCCCCTCCGCTATGATGCTCAGCTCTGCTTCCCTCTTCAGAATTACCCTGATAATTCAGCCTCAGGGGCACGATGCAGAGCCCAGCAGCCATCAGGATCACCTGGGTGCCCATGGACAAGCACAGATTGTGTGGGCCCTCCCCTGGCCTCTAAATCAGAGTACTTGGATGTGCCCAGGTTGAGGGTACCAAGCTGCTGTGGCTTGCACAGTTTCACTGGTTGGTATCTGGCAGGGTTGAGATTTGAACCCAGCTGTCCTGCTGACTATTCCAGGGCCCCTGCCAGTGCCTCCTGCCCAAGGGCCAGGAAATGGCCCAAATGACTTCTTGATGGCCCTAATCTCTGGGATTTCAGACCCCTCAGCAACTACCAGACACAGGCTCCTCCAATTGCCTAAGGATTTTGAACTAAGCCCGCTGGCTTTCTTGTGGCTGCTGGTGGGATCCTTGAAAACCCAGGGATAAGGGAGGCCTAAGGCAGATAAGTGGTTCTTGCTCCTCTTCCCATCTGGCTGGGCCCAGATGAAGGCCATTCTAATGCCTATAGTAAAGTCCCAGGCATGGAGCCATGGAGCCTTGCAGAAGTACTCGCAGAAACCCCAGAAGAAACTCGCAGAACAACCCCAGTTGTTCTCAGCCCTGGGTGCTCATTATAATAACCACCAGGGGGAGGTGCAGGTGGGGTCTGCCTGGGCCCACCCCCAGAGACTCTGAATGCATCAGGATGAGGTGCAAGCCTGGGCATCAGACTGTGAAGACTCCCTAGGTGGTGCCAGTGTGGGGCCAGAGTTAGGAAGCAGGGCTCAGAGGCATCCCCTCCCCAGGGACTTGCTGTGTTTCCACCTGGAGTGCTAAGCACTGAATCCCCATTTTCCAGATGGAGAAAATGAGACTCAGAAATGTTGGGCACCATGTCCCAGAGCACATAGTGTGCTCTTTAAAAGGTGCAAGAAAAGGGGCGCCTAGGTGGCTCAAGTGGTTAAGCACCTGACTCTTGATTTTCGCTCAGGTCATGATCTCAGCGTTGTGAGATCTGTGCCGGGCATGGAGTCTGCTTAAGATGCTCTCTCTCCTCCCGCTGCCCCTCCACCCCCACCACCCCCACTTGCACTTTCTTTCTCTCAAAAAAAAAAGGTACAGAAACCAATCCCACCTGCCTACCTGGTGCAAAAAGGGAATTTAATGCATGGATATGAGCAACACAGAGAATGAATGAGAGTGCAGGGGTTATAGTTAGACCTCCCCAAAAGAGAAGAACCAGGAGGGGGTGGGCAAACCACTCAGGCTGTCACCCCCAGAAGGACAGATGCCCCTTCTCTCAAGATCCAGATTGCTTAAGGAGGGTGGAGCTGGCTGAGCTTGGGTCCCTTGCAGGGCTGGGATGAAGGGAGGCTGGCCCTGTACTTGTCTGACCCTGAGAGTCAGTGCATCCTTAAATTTTGCACCCTACGGGTGCCTGGGTTGCTCAGTTGTTGAGCATCTGCCTTCGGCTCAGGTCATGATCCCAGGGTCCTGGGATCGAGCCCCGCATTGGGCTCCCTGCTCAGCGGGAAGCCTGCTTCTCCCTCTCCCACTCCCCCTGCTTGTGTTCCCTCTCTCCCTCTGTCTCTCTCTGTCAGATAAATAAATAAAATCTTTAAAAAAATTTTTGCACCCTAGGTGTCTTAGACACTTGGTGCCCTTCACCCTAGTGCTGGGCCGGGTCCCAGACCTGCACCTTGGCCCAGGGTGGAGGGCACTTAGAGTGACAGCCCACTGAGACTGCATCAAATAGCCACTGGATGCCTCCCCAAAGGACACTGGGATACCATTAGTGAGAGGAGAGAAATAGATGCTGGGCAGGTGAAAATACAGGGGCTCATGCCCAGGCTTTAGAGCAGAGCAGTTAAAAACATGACTCTGGAGTTGACTGACTCTGGATTTAAATGAAGGGTCTCCCCTTAATATTTACATGGCTTCAGACAAATCAGCTTGCTCTCTGAGCCTCGATGTGGTTATCAACAAAATGATGCTAATAATGGACCGTCTATTGGCCTCTGTCTTCTGGCCCTTCATTCCATGCCCTTACCCCTACACCAGTGTTCTCAAATTTTCCAGTGTGGTCACCTACCTGCACCTTTTAAAGAGCACACTATGTGCTCTGGGACATGGTGCCCAACATTTCTGAGTCTCATTTTCTCCATCTGGAAAATGGGGATTCAGTGCTTAGCACTCCAGGTGGAAACACAGCAAGTGCCTGGAGAGTGGACTTGGGGCCCTGGGAGCCTGGGGATAGAGTCTGAAGCCACACACAGCAAGTACTACCTTCTCTGAGACATACAGCAGCCATACCACCAGCAAGTGCACGTGGGGCATAGACCCCAGGAAGCCAGCGCCTATGTCCACACATGGTCATAGCAATGTCACTTGTAAAATCCAAACACTGGACACAACTGGAATTTCCATTGGTAGTAAGATAGGTAAACGGAGCAATACTGCATGACAAGAAAACTAGCAAACCCCTGCCACACGTAACGACACGGATGTCTCTCAGACAACATGTGGAGAGAAGGAAGTCAGACCCCAGCCAGCATCTGCTCTAGAATACGTGGAGCTCAGGATCAGGCAAAACTAATACTTTGAGCTGCACTATAAAGATCAGTGAACTTTACTGTATGTAATGCCCATGAAAAAATTTCTTAATTTAAGGAAAAGGAAAAGTATGTAATTTTTGCAATCTATCCAAATACGTTTGTGCTTACTGTAACAATGATTTCTTCTGAAACGTCTCAGTAAAATGGACTCTCCTGGAATATAGGTCTTGTTTGTTGGGTGTATTTCAGCACCCCCTTCCGGGTGCGCACCAGCCCTTGTAGGCACACTCCCTGGTTAAGAAGCTCCCTGCCCCCACTCCAATTGGCATGATTTCCATAAGCCTAGGAAGCCACGAGTTGCAAACTAATGATCCATGAGCCACAATCACCCCTCCTCATGTTCTATTTGACCCGCTCTTTTTTTTTTAATTTTTAATTTCAAAAAAGCCTTAATTCATTGCCAATTTTTAAAAATTGGGAACTTTTACAGAAAAACCCAGGCTTCTCTTGAAAGTTTGGATGATCTCAAAAGGGGGCATGTGGGCAGCAAAGCTCTAGAGCTCAGATGCTGCACATTTTCAATGGGATGGGAGTGCGTGAGTCCCCCCCAGGCTCCCAGTCCCACCCAGCCTGCTTTGCTTATTCTCTCGGAGTCTTCCCTGGCTCCTGCTAGTGTTTGAGTGTGTGTCCTTGCTCTCACCTCTGACTCAAACCTCTGCTACTCCCCATCCAAGTCCTTCCCTGGCTTCCAAGTCCCTCCTTCTGAAAGCCTCCCAGAAAGGCCACCCGACACTGTCCTCTCCCCACCCGTTCGTGTACTGCCTGTAAGCTACTCACGGTGTTACATTTGTAAATGATGGAAGAAATCGAATCAAGTGTGATATTTTGTAATGTATGTAATGTATTGTGATATTTTGAAACCTCTGCATCTATACATAGTTTTATCGGAAGGCAGTCACGATCGTTCATTATGGATTGTCTGTAACTGCTGGTACCACGGCGAGGTGAGGAGCTGCACAGACACAGTATGGCCCACAAAGCGTAAAATACTTACTATGTGGCTTTTTACAGAAGAAGTGAGCCAAGCCCTGCTCTGGCTCCCGCCTTCCACAGGACTGTTGCTGGGTCTCCCTTACATACTTAATTATTTGGCTCATGTGATAATTTGCCCTGTCTTACAGTCTTTAATGAGATTGTGTCATAGGTCTCCTTCATACCACTCCCTCATGGTCTTCACTCTGGTGGAGCAAATTGTTATCTACCTTAGGGGGTGGAAGAGCAGGAAGAGCCTGAACCCCTGGAAGTGGATTCAGAAAGACTCTGAGGAAGATGTTCAAGATAAAATACCTACTTCCTCTTTTAATTGTCCCTGCTTATAGGAACTCTAGAACCCCAAGTCACTCGCCCTGGAAGGAACTTCAGAGCACCTTTCTTTCTTTTTATTTTTTTAAGATTTTATTTATTTATTTGGGGGAGAGAGAGTACATGGGGGGAGGGGGACAAGCAGACTCTGTGCTGCACGTGGAGCCTGACGCGGTGCTCCATTCACAACCCTGAGATCATGACCTGAGCTGAAACCAAGAGCCAGATACGTAACTGGCTGAGCCACCCCAGCGCCCCTTCGGAGCACCTTTCATCCATCCATCCATCCATCCATCCACCCACTCACTCACCCGACACTATTAGTTGCCTCTGGTGTGGTGCTGGTTTAGACTGCAGGCTAAAACTTGGTTTCTGCCCCCAAGGAACATAGAGCTAAGTGGGCGAGACAGATGTCTAAAGACAAAGTTGTATTTTGGTGTGAAAATCCTTAGAGCGAGATGTGAGCACACAGCCAAAAGAGATGCTAACTCTAATTCTTTAACTTTGCAACTGAAGAAAATGAGGTTAACCAGAGAAGGGCAAGAAGCTTGCCCACAGTCACACTGCACGTTAGTGACAGAACTGGAAAAAGATCCTTCCCCAACTTCCACTTCTTGGCACTTGACTTTTTCATTCCTTCTTTCACTCACTCAGTCAACGAATAGTATGGAGTTCCTCCCAAATGCCAAGCGCTCCTTTGGGTGCTGGGCATGCAGTCGTGAGCAAGACAGACACACGTCCTACCTGCCAGAGCTTCCACTGGGGGCTGAAGACAGAAAATATACACATCAGCAAATCAGTCAATCAGATGATTTTAGTGAGCTGGGTGCTCTAGAGAAAATAAAGCAGAGGGGCGCTGGGGTGGCTCAGTCGGTTAAGTGTTTGCCTTTGGCTTGGGTCATGGTCCCAGGGTCCTGGGATCGAGCCCCACATTGGGCTCCCTACTCAGTGGGAAGCCTGCTTCTTCCTCTGTCCCTCTCCCCACCGCCCCCCACTTGTGCTTCTCTCTCCCTCAAATAAATAAAATCTTTAAGAAGGAAGGAAGGAAAGAAGGAAAGAAGGAAGGGAGGGAGGGAGAAAATAAAGCAGAACCAGGGCTAGAGCAGCTTGGGACTGCTCGGGTAAGACGGCCAGGGAAGGCCGCGCTGACCAGAGGACCCGTGAGGGGACCCGCAGTGAGAAGGAGCCAGCCGCACAGGTCAGAGAGGTGCTCTTCCAGGCCAAAGGAGGAACAACAGCCAAGCCTTGTCTTGTGCTACCTCCAAGATCCAACCCCTTACTCCACTCTGACTGAAGAGAACCAAAAACTGGAAGATATCTTGAGAGTATTTCTCTTTTTGGGTTTTGCTCCGGTTTTTGCTTGTTTGGCGTCCGACTGCTGTACCAGATGAAAGCCCCACAAAAGGGGGTGCTGTGTGGGTCTTGTTCACCACTTTGTCCCCGCGGCACAATGGGGGGTGTTGACATGAACTGAAGGGGAACATGGAGGGGAGGAAATGCTGGTGAAGACGTGGGAAGTCAGAGGGTTTATGTCTAAGTACTCCACTGACGGTAAATGAGACTGCAAAATGCCAGTTGGTTACCAAAAAGTAACAAAGCCTCCTTCTCCCCTCCCATAATTGCCCCACTTAATTCATTAAAGGATTATCCCTGAGACTGGGGGAGGGGAGGGAGCCCGACCTGGGAGTTCTGGCGGCAGCACAACCTCTGAGGCAGCAGGGAGACCTGGGGACCCCCAGGTGGGGCAGCAACAACCGGGTTGGGATCAGGGAGCCAAGGGTCTAAGCTCTGCCCGAGTGACTGTGTACCTTGGGTGGGTACCCCCCCCTTTCTGGGCCTCAGTGCTCTCCTCTGCACAATGAATAAGGATGGGGTAAGAAGAGTGGCTTCAAACTATGCTTCGAGAAGCCTTAGGGTGCCAAAGAGGGGTTCTTAGGGTCTGCCTTGCAGGGAGGGGCAGCAGAAGATAGACAGGACAGTTTGAAGTGGGACCCTCACCCCCCTTTTCAACCAGAACGGCCGGCTGCAATTTGTTTCTCCCTCTGGGTTTCCTCATAAGGAGGTGATATGTGGAGTGACAATGAAAGCAAACATTGAGCCCTCACACCTTGTTGGGTGGATTCCATGCCATAATGCATGCCAAATGCTTAGCACAGTAACACTGCACAGTACGGTGTCATGAGGACGCACATCTTACAGGAAACCGAGGCTGCTAGATACCTCGTCCAGGATCTGAGCGAGGATGCAAACACTTGCAGTCAGGCCCCTTTTAACTGCCCCTTGATCAAGAGTATGGATGTTTTGTATTAAGCTGGCAGGCTCTGGAGGGCTCCGCTACTGACTAAACTGTGGCCCGGAGTACCTCGAGGGTTACTGAAGGAGACGATACACGTGAGACGCTTACCATCATACTTGGCTTGTGGCACAAGCTCAAGAATCGTTAGCTATTACTATGATTAGTAGTATCTCAATGTCACGTGAAGACTGATCCCATTCCTAAAATGTGTTTGGATCCCTACAGCTCTTCCAGCCCTAGAAGTCTCCTGCTCAGAGGGAGGGATGATGCTGTGGGTGGGCAGCACCCTGCTCCCCCAGGGGGGGAGGGGGGAGGGGAAGGGTTGGGGGGTGCCGGCCAGTACAGAAGCCTTCACTAGTTTTTACAAAATGAGAAAAAGAAGGACAAGCCAGTGAGATTTTCCTAAAGCTCGCTTTGTTTCATTTAAAGGACTGTCCTTGAAGCAGAGATGAAGGCCTATCTAACAACAAATACGTCTGGCGAGTTTTGAGCACTCGCTGTGTCCCAGACCTGAGTCACCTGACACAGATGTTCTTGTTTATTCCTCATCGCATCCCCCACGTAACTCAGGAAACTGAGGTCACGGTCACTAATTTGCCCGAGGTCCCACAGCTGAAAAGCCGGAGAGCTGGGACTCACCCTGAAGACCTCGGCACACCAGAGCACTGCCCTCCCACCTAATATGCTGTCCATCCTCGGGCCTGCTCTTATGTTTAACAGCTCTACTGAGAAAGAATTTATATGCCATCAAATTCACCTGTTTAAGGGGTGCAAGTCAGTGGTTTTCAGTTTATTTACAGAATTATGCAACAATCCCCGTAATCGAATTTTCGAATATGTTCATCACCCCAAAAAGAAATCTCATACCCATCAGCAGTCTCCCTGATCCCCATCCTTCATCTCCAGCCCCTCCCAACAACTAATCTATGTTCTGTCTCTGTAGATTTGCCTATCCGGACATTGTAGATAAATGGAATCATACTGGATGTGTTCTTTTGTTACTGGCTTATTTCACTGAGCAGGTTTTTGAGGTTCATCCATGTTGTAGCATGTATCACTACTTCATTCCTTTCTATGGCTAAATAAAACTCCATTGTATGGGTATACCTTACTTTGTTTATCCATTCATCAGTTGATGGAGATCTGGACTTTTTCTACTTTTTAACTATTAGGAACAATGATGCTATGAACATTTGTATATGAGGCTTTTTAGTTTTTAGTTTTTTTCTTTTTTTTTTTTAAGTAGGCTACTTGAACTCACAACCCTGAGATCAACAGCTGAGCTGAGATCAAGAGTCAGATGCTTAACCAACTGAGCTACCCAGGCACCCCTTTTTGTTTGTTTTTTATGGTGTGTTTTTTGTGTGTGTGTGGACATATGTTTTCATTTCTCTTGGGTAGATACATAAGAATTGAAACGTTGTGTCATATGGTAATTCTACTCTTCACATTTTGAAGAACTGCCAAACTGTTTCTTAAAGCAGCCATTTTCATTCCCACCAGCAGAATATAAGGGTCCAGTTCCTCTACATCCTTGTCAACACTTGTTAATAGCAATCTTCTTGATCATTGCCATCCCAGTAGATGTGAAATAGTATCTCATTGTGGGTTTGATTTGCATTTCCCCAGAGACTAAAGATGCTGAGCATCTTTTCATGTACTTATTGACCATTTGTGTATCTTCTTTGGAGAAATGTCTGTTCAAATGCCTTGCCCAATTTTTAGTCAAGTTTTTCATCTTTATGCTGTTGAGTTGTAAGAGTTCTTTATATATTCTGGATACAAGTCCCTCATCAGATACACAGTTTGCAAATATTTTTCCCATTCTGTGGCTAGTCCCTTCACTTCTCAATCATGTCATTTACAACACAAAAGTTTTCACTTTCATTTCACTTTTCATGCACATGAAAGTGCATCACTTTCATGATGTCCAATTTGTCAATTTTTTCTTTTATGGCTTATGCTTTAAGGGTCATATCTAGGAATCCATTACCTAATCCACGGTTGCAAAGATTTACCCCTATATTTTCTAAGAGCTTATAGCTCTTTAATTTAGGTCGAGGGTCCATATTGAGCTAAGGTTTGTGTATATGAGAAAGAGTCCAAATTCATTCTTTTATATTTGCATATCCAATTGTCTCGGCTATTTGTTGAAAAGGCTACTCTTGGGGCGCCTGGGTGGCTCAGTCAGTTAAGCATCTGCCTTCAGCTCAGGTCATAATCCCAAGGTCCTGGGATCGAGCCCCGCGTCGGGCTCCCTACTCAGGGGAGAGCGTGCTTCTCCCTCTCCCTCGGCCAGCCGCTCTGCCTATCTGTGCTCTCTCTCTAGCTCTCTGTCAAATAAATAAATAAAATCTTTAAAAAAATAAAAAATAAAAAAAAGGAAAGAAAAAGCTATTTTTTCCACATGAAATTGTCCTGGCACCTTCTGCAGAATCAATTGACCATAAATGTCAGGATTTATTTCTGGACTTTCCATTTCCTTCCATTGACCCAGATGACTATTCTTAGTCAGTACCACGCTATCTTGATTACTATAACTTTATAGTAAGTTTTAAAATCGGGAAGTATGAGTCCGTCACTTTTGCTCTTCTTTTTCAAGCTTGTTTTGGGTTTTCTGGGTCCTTTACATTTCTGTATGAATTTTAGAATTGACTTGTCAAACCCTGCAAAAAAAAAAATAGCTCCTACTTTAAAAACTGTTCTCTTATAAAATATGGTGATAGGAGACAGTAATTTTTTTAAAAAAAATTTAATGACCCTATTTGGGGAAAAAAAAAAAGCAATCCTGTATTGAGCCCTCAAAAATTGTGGGGCATTTTACCAATCTGTAAAATCCAAAAGTGACTTAGAAAGTCCTGGAGTGTGGGCCAGATTTTGAGGTAGGGAAGAGTGTGCACTGCTGGGGAGGAGGAGGAAGAAGGAATAAGATGACATCGAGTGGAGCGTTGAGGGGACCCTGGGCCCCTGTTGTAACATAGATCTAGGAGCAGCGTCCTAAGGACAAGAGGTGGGACATGGAATGCCCTGTTTGCATAAAAGGCCCACAAGGCTCCTGGGGAAAAAGTCACAGTCAGCAAAGGGAACCAGATGTTGGTGCAAAACAGGCTCTGCTTGTCAAGGTGAGGGAAAGGAGTAATCTGGAGTTCCGCCCAACGTCTGAAGGTCAGATAGAGCTCACACTGACTGAGTACTTCCCCCGAACGAAGCCCTTCCCATGCAGCATTGCATTTACTGCTCCCCGCAATCCTGGGAGCCGTAGCTGACCGTTGAGGTGTCAGACACAGCACTGCCCAGCAGTGAAATTCAACACGTGAAATTCATTTTAGTTATATATTTTTATTTAACTCTATGTATCCGAAATGTTATTTCCAACACATAATCGATACCTAAACATTTGTTAGTGCAGTATTTTTCGTTCCTCTTTTCTTACTAACACTTTAAAATCCAATGTGTTTTTATATGTGTCCAGCACATTTTGACTTAAATGCTAAATGGATTTCACAAAATTTGCAGTTGAAAAGTAGCTTCGGGGCGCCTGGGTGGCTCAGATGGTTAAGCATCTGCCTTCGGCTCAGGTCATGATCCCAGGGTTCTGGGATCGAGTCCCGCATCAGGCTCCCTGCTCGGCAGGAAGCCTGCTTCTCCCTCTCCCACTCCCCCTGCTTGTATTCCCTCTCTCGCTATCTCTCTCTCGCAAATGAATAAATAAATAAATCTTAAAAAAAAAAAAGTAGCTTTGGGGCGCCTGGGTGGCTCAGTCGTTAAGCATCTGCCTTCAGCTCAGGTCATGATCCCAGGGTCCTGGGATCGAGTCCCGCATCGGGCTCCCTGCTCGGCAGGAAGCCTGCTTCTCCATCTCCCACTCCCCCTGCTTGTGTTCCTGCTCTCACTCTCTCTCTCTCTGTCAAATAAATAAATAAATAAAAATCTTAAAAAAAAAGAAAAGTAGCTTCACATTCCCATTATTTCAAGCACCCCTAAAAGCAAACCAAGTATCTGTTTTTAAATTTAAATTAATAAAAATTAAATGAAATGTTCCTCGGTCACACCAGCCAGATGTCACACGTTAGTGGCTCTCCCATTGGACACACAGGCATTCCTGTGGCACCGTATCATGAGGACAGTGACAAAGTCAGCTTGTTGAACACTGTACCCCTTGCTTTGTGTGGGCATATAGTAGGTAGTCTTAAACATTTATTGAATAATACGTAAATGGACGAGTCAACAAACAAACTGAGCTAATGAACAAATGAAATAATGAGAAAAAGAAAAAGCAAACTAGGCCAAATGCTTACAACAAGTAAGTGGCAAGGAAGGAATTCAAAGCCAGGTCTGACTCATTCCAAAATCTCTTGGCTGCAAGAAACATATGTGGACATAGGAAAGGAAAGCGGAAGCTTAGGCCATTGAGCCAAGGATCATCAGGGTGTCCTCCAGGCCCTGCCAGCCCTCCATAGGCCCCCTCTGGTCCACCTACCATGCCTAACCTGCTGCGCCACCTTTCCCCTGGCCAAGCTCTGGGAATGTTCCAGGAGCCCAGAGGATGAAAGGCTGGTAGGGGCAGATGACACCGTGAGCATGGTGACAGCTGGCTGCACCAAGCACAAGGACAGGGCTCTGGGCACAGGAAATGGGCACGAGCTGCACAGACAGAGCCCTCGTTTGTCTTGAAATCGGCAAGACTGACCTCATATCTGGTCACAAGTCCTGGGGCTGATCCAAAACCAGAAGGAAAAGCCAAGGGAGACTTTAGTTTCAGTCACAGGACTTCAGAGCTGGAAAAAGTTGGAGGCACCATCTCATCTCATCATGTCTACAAAAAAGACATTTATTTTGTAGATCAGGAAACTGAGGCCCAGGAAAGGCAAAGTCCCACGCACGGTTGCACAATGAATGGTCTCTTTAAAAGGAAAGGCCACATCTTACTTCAGCTATGGCTGATACTACTATTATTTCCTTTCTCTAAAATGATACCAGTTCCAGGTTCTCTTCCAGCACCTGGCAGTTCTTCTGCTCCCTGCATAGTGCTGGACCCCAGTGTTGTAAGGGAGTAGCCACGGTGCCAGAAAACTGGTCCTGCTTTGAGCTTGTGCTGATTATTTTCTCTGCAAGAAATGCCTGTCCTCCCTTGCTCTTTACTACACGATCCCTCACAGTCTCAGCCTGGCTAGATAATACCTGTCTACCAGCATAACAATACTAAACTTCCTCTGTCCCACTGAACTAGCACATCTCCTCCTGCCCTTACTCCATGGCAGCTGTTGGACAATGGAGAAAACCAGGTGGCTTTACCTCCTTCATCCAGGAGAATGTCTGTGGCTGAGACCCCAAGTTTGGGAGGAAGTTGTGGAAATTAAGATTGGAAAGCAAGGGTGGGGCCAGATGAGAGAATGAGGCAGGTTGTGAATAATTAGAAGGGAGGACCTGGAGCCCCCACTGTGTCTGCCTGGAGTGGGAGTCTGGAGCTCTGGTCCTATAACGGGGACATTCTTTGGGGGATTCCCTTGATCCCATTTTCACAAGAGATGGAAAACAACATCGTTGAAGACAGGCTCCCTGGCCTCCCGAGCCTCAGCTGTAGTAGAGGCTTATTCATCCATTTAATAAGTGCTGAGAGTTTACCTCGTGCCAGCCACTGTCGTAGGCACTGAGAGTAAAAGTAGGTTTGTGAGTGTGTGTGTGTGTATGTGCACATGCACGTGTGTTTGCAGAGTGGAAAGGATAAACATGTAGCTATTAATTCTTTCAATGTGCTAAGCACTGGTCTACATACTGGGGATACAACTGTGGATAGGCAAGTATGTTCCTGCCTTGGGAAGTTCCTGTTCTGGTGTGAGAAGACAGATATTGAATAAGTCATGACAAGTTTGACAAGTTCAGTGCATTTTATGAAAGGAGAGTAAGGAGCACCTTGGGAACACACAGCAGGGGAACCGATCTTGATCCAGTGCCTCCACAATGAAGCGACATTTCATCTACACCTCAGAGAGAAGTACAAAGATTTCACAGACGAAATGTGAAATGTAAAGTGCAGGGTGCTTTGGGAGTACATCAGGAGGGCACAGAACTTTGACAGGGTTGAAAGGAAGGCCCCTTGGAGGAAGTGGCATCCAGTGATCACCTACATAGATATAATGATAGATGGAATGTCGATCCAAGGAACAATGAAAACCGGTCACCGCAGATCTGAGCTGAGGAAGTGATATCTAAGATCTGACACCTATATGGCAGTTAATTGGTGAGAAGTGAAAGACAGTGCAGGTGTCCCCAGCAATGGGATGGGCATGTGCCAAAGCCCTGAGGTGGAGGGAGGATGGCTCTCTGGGAACCACTTTTCTTTCCAAGCCCTTTGATGGGGAGGTGCAGGTCCAAGCTGTCAGTGTACCCAGAGAGGACTCAATGCGTTTGCTGTGCTCTGTCCGTGGGGCTTTCCAGGCACTGAGAGGCATCTCCCCCGGGCCTAATCCTGGGTTAAAGTCATCCCTCCCTTTCCTGAAAGGGAGTTGAGATGCAGAGAAAAAGCAAGGGACTTACCGAGGTTAGACATAATCATGCTAATTAATCACTTACTATGTACCAGATACTGTGCTCAGCTCTTCACTGTTCAACATGAGGTAGAGACAATTATTGGTCTCCTGTGACCAGTGAGGAAACTGAGGCTCACAGAGGGCATCTTGTCTCGGGTCACATGGCTAGACAGCCCCAGAAATTTGGAAGCCAGGTAGCTGACCCCAGAGACTCCTCTCCAGTGGGACTCTTTGGCAGAAGCTGGTCAGAGTCCAGGTTCCCTGACACTCAGCTTTGTGCTTCCGCCACTGGGAGGCCTCCATATCCCTGCATGAGGACGGACTGACTTCAGGCAGGGCACTAAGCAAGAGTGCCATTGGATGGCCCCAGGGCTTCAGCCCACCTGCCTTCCCTGCCTGCCCCTTGCTCTCCCACAAGGAAGGGGCTTACACCTCTCAGCCCAAGCTCCACCCACACCACCCTAACTCCTGCCCCGCAAACAGCAGCAATTTGGCCCCCCCACGCCCTTTAGGAGTATACAGCCTGCCCTTAGAGGAAGATGCCTGGCAGAGGCTTGCTGGAACGGCCTAGGAAACTAGCTGGGGGTCTTTGAACAAGAAATCCAGATCCTGGGTGCCCAGAATGTGATCAAGAAGTGGGGGTCATAGGCTTGGGGTGAACCATCCCATTGGCTCCACAGACTCTCGATTCCATGGGGAGAATGCAGCTGCAGGAGGGGCAGGTGGGCCCAGTAGCTCCAGGGTGAGGGGATTCCGAACTGCAGACAATCCTGGGGTTACTGCTAGGTTCCCCTTTTGCCCCCATAAGGCAACTTTCCAGCAAGACTGTTGGGTACACATTCCTTGTGCCTCTACGAGACACACAGCCCAGACCCATACTTCCTCCAGGGCTCTTACCTAACAGTGACCCCCACCCCACACCAGAATCACCCCATCCCCGCCTTGGGTCATGCCCCAGCTTGTGCAAACCACAGGCCTCATACGGCGCGAAGGCAGGATGAGTCAGGGGCAGAACTCGAGGTGCTGAGCCTGGGAAGCAGCTCCGAGCAGGAAGAGGAAAGCTCTGCGGCCCAGAGAGGAGTGAATCAGGCAGGAGTGGTTCAGATCCTGGGTTCCAGCCTCTACTCAGCACACACCTGTAGCAGCAAGGGATGTGGGGGAGGGACCCAGGCACACCCGGTTTGGGGTCAGGCGTTGTTGAGGAAGTGTTTTACCAGGAAAGTATGTAGATGGCATCTCCAATGTCGCCAAAACTGCAATTTGCTCATGGGGGGCAGGGAGGACTGCAAGAGGGTTCTGTGTGTGTGCACACATGTGTGCCTTTGTATGTATACATCTGTGCCTGTGTCTGTGTGTGATGTGTATGTGTGTGTGTCTCTGATGGGGGCACATGTCTATACATATGTCTGTGTGTGCATGTCTGTGGGCTTACAGTGTGTGTGTCTGAGAAGGTCTAGGTCACTGCCTACGCCTATGTGGCTGTCCTGTAGGTCTATATGTAGGTCTTTGCATCTATAATTTAGTTTGCGTCTAAGTGCAGCAAGCAAGGGACCCCCAGTCTTGGTGCCTGGCAAACGATACCAGAACCTATCACCTCAACACTACACTTGACTGTTAGCCCCTTGGGGACAGGGAGCACTTGTGATTTTTCTCACTATTATGAGAACATAGTAGATACAAAATACATGTTTGTTGAATTAATATCTCAGAGAGGCCCCCACCTGGTTCAGCTGCCTGGGAAGCCCCGAAGTCCCAAAGAGGAGGCCCAGGAGGGGAGAGGAACGTCAGCCAAGCTGATCCCATTCCTAGCTCGGGACACAAGTCTCAGAGGACTTCTCCAACCCTCAGACTTTTGTTTGGTGTTCCCATCTGCCCTGGTCTAAAGTCAGGGATCAGGGCTCTGAGCTCTGCAATAACCTTGCTGTGTGAACTTAAGAAGTCCCTTCCCCTCTCTGGACCTCAGGTTCCTTATCTATTCACAGAGCAGGGTGGATTGCAAACATCAAAGGCCACATCCAGTCTCAGCATGGTGTGGTTTTTACCTTCAAGCACTTTGTTCAGTGGCCCCTGCCCAGCTGGACATTGGGTCCATGTAATTGCCTCTCAGAGCCCACTCCTGCTCCTTGTGCAGCCTCCCGTGGTCCCTGCTCAGGCAGCAGGCAGAGCTCCTAGCAGGTGCTGCTCTCCAAGGCTTCACACTGCTGCTGGGCTCTCCACCATGCGTGCCCATGGGTCACCCCCAGGCATGAGAATTCAGAGCACCTTGCTAGAAACACACAGGTTGACATTTATAGGCTTGAGGAGGGCACATCTTGGGACAGTGGTGATGAAAACTGCAGTCCCCTAACACCTTGGCCTCTGGGCCTCTAGGGAAGGAAGCATTCTGTGACTGATTTTTCTGGAGAGTTGGGTTGGGGAGGGGGGAAGTGGGAGGTATCGCTGATGAAAATGCTAAAATTTTCTTTTAAGTGTTTCAGGTAGGAACCTCCCCTAGATGTATTACACGCTTCCCTGCCTTCTCAAACAAGAGGTGAAGCACCATTTCATCTTTCTTTGATGACTCAGGGCCATTATAAAACATTAATGATTGAATTGAGTTTTAATACAGCAGTGTCCTCAGGGCTGTGCAGGTCTGTTAGGCTATTTTTGCCTATACTGAAAAAGCCAGGCCTCCCTTTTTTGTATTTTATTATTGCTCAGTCAGTGATAGAGTGTCAGCTGTCACTTATTTCAGGGGCCCTTATCTCTCCCTTCTTTACAACAGTAAATCTGTTAGATCACTACATGCCTACACTGTGCAGAAAATGAGTCTATCAACTCCGGGCAATGGGGCTCTTTTATGAATAAAATACATAGTAGAATCCACTGTGGCTACTCAGAAGCCTTTTTGTCTCCAGCACTTCTTAGCCAAGTGACCCTAAAAAAAATCTTTCTGTGACTCAGTTTTCTGATCTATAAAATGAAACTAATAATAGTATCTGCCCATAGGCTATTGCAATTGAACCTAAGGTTATATGCTACTAAAGCACTTAACACACTACCTGGCAATAATAACTACTCAATAAATGTTATTTGTTTTTCTCTTTTGTTTTCCCCTAAGGAGCAAAAACAGGCTGGGTTGTTTTATTCTTAAATAGCATTCTTGTCTGAGTTTTGGATCAGTGACATTGCTGGATAGCTACTTGAGTTCTGTGTAAATGAAGTGACTCACTCCTAATGACTGCTTTGAGCTGCAAATAACAGAAAATCCAACTAACAGTGGCTTAAACAAATAGGTGTTTGTTTTATTCTTTTACAAGAAACATACAGGCAGACAGCTCTTGGCATTAGTTTAGTGGCTTAATGATGTAATTCTTTTGGTCTCTGCCTCATGGTCACAATGTGGCTGCTGCAATTCCATTCATCACATCCTTTTTCAAGGCAGGAAGAAGGAGACAGGGTGATGCTAGCTATCTACTTTCCCAGACACCTACTTTCCAGCAGTTTTCTCCTTGTTTTATGGTCTAGAACTGAGTCACATGGTCACTGTTAATGCAAGGATTTTGAAAAACAAGAAACAGGGTTGTTACAATTAACTTAGACCAAATATCACATCTCTCCTGGGACTTAACCACACTCTCTCCCTGCTCCCATCCCCCATCCAGGGTTCTCTTAGTAAAGAAGAAGGGGAAATGGAAATTGGGTCAACAGCTAATATTATTTATTCCAGTGAGTATCATAATTCTTTCATTGTCTTAATTAGGAAATTTTGATTGCAAATGACAGAAAGCCAAATCAGACCAACTTAAACAAAAATAATTGGATAGAGAGAGCAATTAATAGAAACAGGACAGAAAGAAGGAAAGGAAATAATATTTTATTATCATATATTGTTATATATATTATATATAAATAAATTGACTTCTATTCCTGAGAAGTCCAGGAATAGTTTGGCTTTCAGTAAGTCTAGGACTGAATGTGCAAATAATACAGGCAGAAGATTGCCCTTCTCTGCCTTTTGTCTGTTTTACTTTGCATTTGCTTAATGATCAGGTAGATTCTCCTGACACCTGATGGTGCCTGGGAGCTCCAAATTCTCATTCTCCCAGGCTCTTGTCCAGTAGAAAAAAGGGTGAGTCATTTCTCCCTGTCTCTATAAGCCAAAGTTCCAGGATAAATGTTAGTTGGCTGTGATTGGATCACAGTCCCATCCCTGAAACAATCACAGTGACCATAGGGAGTTCAGGGCTCTGATTGGTAAGGCCGGTCTTAGACCTAACAGTGGAGCGGAGGTTGGGTCAGCTGCCCCAAACCTCTGGTCAAAATTGAAGGTCAGAGTGGGCTGGATGTCTCATAGAAATCAGGGGTGGAACCAGAGGAAGGGGGAATGGACACAGAGCAGGCAGAGAGCTTTGCAGTTTCCAACATAGACCTATGAATTGGGAAAAACAGGGATTCTGGCCTCATCTTGCAGTGGGCAAAGCTGTCTTAAAAAGGCAAAATGAGGGCGCCTGGGTGGCTCAGATGGTTAAGCGTCTGCCTTCGGCTCAGGTCATGGTCCCGGGGTCCTGGGATCGAGTCCCGCATCGGGCTCCCTGCTCCTTGGGAGCCTGCTTCTCCCTCTGCCTCTCTCTCTCTCTCTGTCTCTCATGAATAAATAAATAAAATCTTTAAAAAAAAAAAAAAAAGGCAAAATGACATGCCCAGATCTGTTTAGCTCATGGATGGTTAGGATGAATCTGGTGCATCTGTGCTCCCAGTGTTTCTTCTACACCACATCCTGAGTGGCTGGGCAACTGGTCAACCCAGGGATTGTTCAGGAGCCATGGGGCCATGGGACAAACTAGCCAGAGGAACCACCAAGAGAGACCACTGATTCCACATAGTATGAAGCTCCTTTACCTCCATTGTCTTACTAGGGCTTCACAGTACCCTGTGAGGAGGGCAGGCCCAGAGATAGGTCCATTCTACTGAAAGAGAAGACAAGAAAGACGGTGATAGAGCACCCAAGGCAGAGGAATGCTGGTAACCACTGCCATTTCTTTGTGCCTGGCCCTGCAGTATCTCATTCATCTCTCCACAGTGCTGTGAAGAAGGTACTCTTAGCACTACCATTTGACAGACAGGTAGCTCAGATTCAGAAAAGTGAAACAACGTGCCCAAGATCACACAGCTAATAAGAAGAGAAGCTGGGGCTTGAAGCAAGTCTGTTTTAAAAAACTGGGCCCTAAATAAATAAAGGAGGCTCCACCCAAGCTGGGGTCTTAGTAAAAACAAACTGGCCTACTGTGATCTGAGGATCAAAGGGATAGACATTTGGGGTACCTGGACAGCCTGGCAGAGGCAGGATGAGTATCAGGAAGGTGGCCTCCAAAAGCATTAACAAAGAGTTAGTCCCTTTTTCCTGCTTCAGGACACCTGGGGTTATACCCCCCTCTGCTTTCCTTCTGGGCCCCCTCCCAACGTTATCCATTCATGACAGCTTCAGCCCAAAAGACTGTCCCCCAAAATCCAGGTATCAGCCCAGGAGAAAGGATTTGGTCTGGGAATCTTGGAACCTGCATTTGTATTTATCCCTCAGTCACTGGGTGAGCCTAAGAAAAGCCCCCTCTCTGGGCCTCAGTTTCCCCACTTGCAAAAGGAGCTAGCTGGACTCAATAATTTCCAAAGGCACTTCTGGCTCCAGCCAGAATCATTGTCTCAGGTTCCAAGATTTCTCCACCCCTCGTGGTAGCTTCAGATTTCTTGCCTGGGGGAAGAGCCTGGGCAAGTTGCTACAGTTCAGCTCTCTCCCAGCAGAGAGGCAGAGAGGCATGGCTCCCAGCCCAGCAAGGCGTTTTACCTAACCTCAGCAAGCTGAGCAAATCCCTGAGAACAAAAAGGGGAGAGGACCCGAAGAGGGAGGGGATTGAGTGAGTCTATTCCTGCCTTGCTGAGCCAACTTTAACCCCTTCCACCCTGTCCCAGCAGCAGGAAGGCTAGCAGAGATTCAGGGCAGGGCATGCTTGGGCTTCTAGAAACCACTCTGCACCCAAAGCCACCTTTCCCTAAGGGAGGCCTCCCAGGGAGCAGCTGCAGCTGGAGATGCCATTTGTCCTTCATAGACCCAGACACAGTATGTCACTGTTGGAAAGAGCTGGGAAGAGCCCCACTCCCATCATTTGCAGGTCAGGAGGCTGAGGCCCAAAGATGGGGAATAACTTGCTCACAACCATATAGCTTTAGATTCAGAGGGAGGAGCCTGGATCAGCACAGTGCCAAACACATAGATTACTAAAATTTGTTGAATGGCAGGAACCTAGGCCTCCTTGACTATACCATATTGCCTTTTAGGATTCTTAAATCAAAGTTTCCATCCCAAAATTAGAAGCAGATTGTTGAGGCCTGTCTATAAATTCCTCACTTGAACCTGCAGTGACTAATTCGCCCAGGAGTGTAGGATCAAACCCACCATGGCTATTAAAAATTTAATACAAAGCCCCAGTGCCTTGGGGCTGTGCTTTTTTATTAGCCCTGGAACAGGGTGAAGCCTGCATAATCAGTCAGGCTGAGCCAAGAATGCTCAAAGGTCCCATCCCTGAGAAGCTCTGGGGGAGCACTCTTCCCCTCTGGAGGCATCCTGGGGAAGACCTTCTGAAAAAGGGATCTCTTTCCTGTATCAGCCTCAATCATAGGCAAAGTGGGGATCTCCTGAGCCAAGAGAAGTATGCATTAATACAGATCACACCCCTGCCCCTAACATTCCCCCCATCCCCCGTACAACTGACATTTCACCTTTAGTATGAGGCAGACTCTCAGGTCTCCCAAAAGCCTCTGTGAATGTGTGTGTGACCCACAAGGGAAGAAGGGGATGGGGGTCCAGACTATTGGTGAATTGTAAGCAGGGGACATATTTTTGAGCTGGGAAAGCAGCCAGACTGCATCAAAATTGGGCTCCTGGGCTCCTGCAGCCAGTGAGGGGGCACAGGGCAGGAGAGGGCTCTGGGTGACCTGAGCATGGCCGTGGGAATGCAACATAGCTTCCTTACCTACTCTGATTGGTTCATTGTGGGACTGATAGCACTATGAGACAGCAGGTGGCTTGTGAGCCCAAGGATGCCTTCTCTCTGGCCCAGTGTCCCTGGGAGGTCCTTGGGAGAGACACAAGCTCTAGCGACTATTCATGACCATTATGAGCGTCACTCTCTGCCTGGCATTGTGCTAGGCATCAGGGTAAAGCAACAAAACCCACATGGTTCCTGCCCTCAAGGACAATGACAAGTAGGAAACACAAAGGTCGCCCATTATAGTTCAGATGTGCCCAAACCCCAATGCTGAGCTCTTTGGCAAACTAGCACCCCACAGGGATCACTGAGCCGTGTTTATTATTCATAGCTTATTAATTGTATCCCACATGCCTCCCCCTCTCTCACACGCACATCCAATCCATCACTGAGCCTCCCAGCTCTACCTCCAAAACATACACCCTGAATTCCACCAGCCCCTCTGCCCTTGATCCAGATGCCCTTTTTTCTCCCATGGGTGGCTGTTCTTCCTGCCTCTTCTCTTGTCTCCCTTTAGCCTATTCTCCAAGAAGTAGCCAGAATGATTTGTTCTAAGATATAAGTCACTCTCCTCCTAAAACCCTCCACCCTAGCATGAAGTGCACACTGTGTACCAGGGTCCCTGGACAAGACCTTCATCCCTTATATCCTGCCCACCAGACACTCTCCCCTTCTGCACAGGCCTTCCTTCTGCTCCTTGAAGATAACACCCTCGTTTCTTTCTCTGCGCCCCTGTACCTGCTCTCCTCCTTGGAATGTTTGTGTCAATTCACTGTCACTCAGGTCTCAACTCAAAAGTCACCTCCTCAAAGAGGCCCCCCTTGACTATTCTAACCAAAGCCTCTGCCATGGTTTACTCTCCATCACATTCCTTTATTTTTATTGTTCCAGTACTTACCAGTAAAGCTGAAATCATCTTGTTTCTATGTTTATTGTCTGTTAGTCTCCATCCACTAGAAAGTATGCCCCTTCAGGGCAGGCATTCCATCTTATTTTTTCACCACTATTTACATAGCCCCTAGAACCCTGTGCCCAGTAGGGTCTTCAAAAAATTTTGTGGCCTCTGGGTACCTGGGTGGCTCAGTCGGTTAAGTGTCCGACTCTTGACCTCAGCTCAGGTCTTGATCTCAGGATCCTGAGATCAAGCCCCGCATTGGGCTCCACACTCAGTGGGAAAAAAAAATCCAAAAAAAAAGAAATTTTCTGGCCTCATTAAATGACTTGCCTAATGCTCAGACATATATTTTCAAAAGGAACGTAGAACTTAAATCCATCTCCCTATTTATCAGATGGGGAAATGAAGATACAGAGAGAGACCAGGACTTGCCCTGTCGTTTGATCCATTCAGTCATTCATATAAACTACTACATGGATAAGAGGAGGCAGCTGTGAGGATCTGAGAGGAACAGCTAGTGCCAATGGCCTGAGGCAGGACCTGAATAGGGAAGCAGGTAAGAGATGAGTGAGGAGGAGCGACACATGAGGTGACGGGGCCAGGCAGGCAAAAGCCAGGCCAGGCAGATGCAGCTTGGATGTCGTTCCCCCTGAAGCGGGGAGGGGAATTATTCTGCGCCCTTGGGTAGGGTGCAGAGAAAGCCTGGAATCGGGGAGACCAATCAGGCACCCGCAAGAAGCCCAGAGTGAAGATCCCAGGGGTGAGCAAGTCCCCCGGCGTGTCTGCCGGGACATCAAAGGTGCTGTGGGCAGTGGAAGCCACCTGCCTGAGCTCCACATGGGCAGAAGGCTGCACCCAGAGCCCAGTCGGTGCGAAGGCAGCGGTGTCCACATCACCCCATTGCTGCTGGGGGCGCACCGCGTGCCAAATTGCTGCACGCTTAGTTACTCATGCCATGGGCTTTGGACCAATTTAGTGAGCAAAGAGGGTGGTTAACAAGGAGTAAACAATCTAAATGCCCATAATTACACTGAGGCTTTGCTGTAATACATCGAAGCCAAGGGGTGGGAGTGGGAGCAGGAGGAAACATGGGGTCTCCTCTTCTTTGTTCTCTGTGGTCTGCCCCGCTGAAACTTCTTCCAGCCAGCCCGCCCTGTCTCATAGTCTGATACGGCAGTCTGCAATTTTCTTGTCTTTTTATTGTCTATTGCTTTTATTCTGGTGGAGGAGGGTGTGCATGCTCCGTTCTAAGCATGAGGATTACAGCAGAACAAAGCAAAGTGCCTGCTCTTGTGGAAGTGACACTGTAGTCAGATAATCGACAGGTAAACAAATAACTATAAAATGCATACGTGCAACAAAGAACACTGGTGTGGTGTAAGGGGAATAGGAGAGCTCCAGGGGTCGGACACATAGAGTGTGTCCAGAGAAGGCCTTCCTGCTAAGGTGACATTTGAACAGAGATGGGAAGGAAATCAGGGCTCAGCCGTGCAGTTACCCAAGGGAAGAACATTCCACGCAGAGGGTGTAACAAGTATGAAGGCGCTGAAACGGACTTGCGGGCCTGAGCCAGCTGGGATGCAGCAGAGCAAGGCACACTGTAGGACCACTTGGGGTTACACCGATACACGGCCAGAGCGGGTTCCAGGGAGGCAGATCAGCATGCGGGAATTCCTCCGGAGAGAGACAAGCACTTTCTGTTTTTCAAAGTTACCTTATTTGATCCCTAGAACAAAGCTGTAAGGGTAGGAAGGGTCGATTTCTTTTTCCATTTCACAGCCGAAGACCTGAAGCTCTAGAATGTCTACCCATTCAGCCAGGCTCACTACCTTTCAGGTCAGATCTGAAGCTCGTTCCTTTTGACACTGCACCATTGTGAGCTTCCAAAACAAGAGCAGCTCTCAGGCAAGCCTCTGCTTGGGTTACAAAGTTCAGAGCAGAGCTAGGTGAACCACATCACCACGCATGATACAGAATGCTCTGTGGTGCATCTACAGAGTATTCACACATCCCGTAAGACTGTAGTAATTTAACCAACACGGCTGAAAAACATAGCTCTCGTCTTTTCAAGAAACCTTTATAGAAATACTGAAAGTTAGAATCATGTTCATGTCAGATCCTAACTTAATATTTCTGGAATGAAATTCTTCTCAAATGTTTTTGTCCTTCGGAATTTCTCCAAGAAGTTTCCTGCAGAGTTCCAAATAAAAGGTAATATGAAAGATTAAATTAAGATCACCATCCAGAAGACCAGATTCCCCTGCAAGTGACACGTATACAGATCTTGTGAACATTTCCAGAACGTTTTCTCTAGATCTGCCATCTGTCTCCATGCCATCCCTGTTTACTGAATATCGGGTATTATTGTTACCATCATTTTCATTATTCGGTTTCTATTTGTCACCATAGCAAGTGAGAACAACTAACTGGGTGGTCACAAAATTTGGCAAAAACGTTTGTGAGCATCTTGTGTAGAATATAGGCTGTGTAGGAAACAACAGTTTTTGGCAGGGCTCAGGTTGGGAGGGGTGCATCTCGAAGAGCAAGGGAGTCATCTTAGACACTGGCAGGGTTGCTGATCAAGAGAGACAAAGCCACAGCCCTCAGGAAGCTGTAGAAAGAGAAATACAAGGAAGGATTTACAATTTAACTCCCATATTGCAAGTCACAAGGGTAGAACGCTCTGAATCACAGGCATTGATCTGTGATACGGCTGGTTCTCCCATGGGCCACTCCATGTAGCGTGATCCAAGGATCTATTTCTTAATAATGTTAATGATACTGGCAAGCAGCCCCAGGACCACACCCCCAGGAGGCTTCGCTAGGAGCGTTATACCCATGTTACATTGATTGTGGAGTGTTTCTGTTTAGTGAGTACAAGCTTTGTGGTCTCTGGACCCCTTTACATTCTTACCTTATTAAAACTGAGAAGAACATTCTAAGTATTTATGTGGCAATGTATTTAAAAAGTAACAATACACTCATCACATATTCATATAAGTATGCCTATGAAAATATTTTCAAAATTAAAAAATAGAGAGAAGAATGGCATTGTTGTACATTTTTTCGAACATCTACAAGAGACACCTGGTTCTCCTGTCTGCTTGCTGTGATATCACAAGTCATGCAGCTTCTGGAAAACTCCATGGTGCACTCATGAGAAAATGAGAGTAAAAAAAGGCAAGCGGTTTCTTAGTAATAATGAAATTTATGTTGACCTTGTGGACCACATCCAAGGGTCTCTGGGACCCCGGGGGTCCCCAGACCACTCCATGAGAATCTCTGGTGTAGTAGTTGAAGCCAAACTTCTGGAACTTTGGGCGAGGCATCTAACCTCTCCATGCCTCAAGTTTCTTGCCTACAAAATATGGATAGTAATAGCTGTCGTTGTAAGAGTCTTATGACAATAAAGTGACTTACTATGGGTAAAGGGCCTGAAACATAGTACCAGCTCAGTAAACACTGGCTGTTCCTATTAGCCTCTCAAGACTGAGCGCATGGATTCATCAATCCTCTGGTACATAGCACAGAGTAGGCACATGACAGGACTCAGTCATGAATAAAAGACACACATGAACCATTCTCTTATGTGAGAGGACTCTGCGGCCCTTCCTGGCACCGAGGAAAGTCGGCTTTCCTGCCCCGATTAAATAAGCTAAACAAATCAGAGAGGCCAAGTGACTTAGTCACTCAGCAAATCCCACCGTACCCGCTGTCATAGCTGAGAGCAATTCTCCTCCACCCACATCTGGCCACCTCTAAAGGCCCCTGCGCACACTTGGAACAGAGATCCCTGTAGTACCTGATTTTGTCCTGATATGAGATGTGCCCCCTCTGCAGACGTATGGGCCAAAGCAAGCCTGCAGAGGGCTTGGTTTAAGATGCCCGGGCTCTCTCCTCCCTCTGCCACGCCATCCAGGGAGCACTTCTTGGTTATAATTACTGATTAACTTATTTGAGGGGACGGGCTCTTTTGTTTCCATGGTTGCCATGCCTGGGATGTGAGAGGGGCCTCTTATAAATATTTGGGTGTTTGTTGAAGGAAAGAAGGAATAAAACTGTGTCTTTTTAATTGACAAAAAAGAGACAACTTGGATAGTTTTTCTAGATAAGTAGATGTTAGGGATAGTGGAGAGAGGAGGAAAGAATGGTAAAATGTTGAAACAGAAAATCACACAAAGATAGGGTCTCAAGAGTTAAGGTGTTGTCTACCCAGAGCCCCGGCTCTGCTTAGCTTTTAAAGCAATAATGATAATAATTGCAAGAATGGCTTACGGGTATTGAGGGCTTGCTGTGTGCCTGGCACCATGCTAAGCATTCTGCATGTCTTGTCTCACTGAATGCTGTCAGTACCCTAGTCAGCAGATAATGCTGTTATTTCCATTTACACACGGGGAACCTGAGGGCCCGAGTGACTCGCCTGACGTCCCCCAGCCAGCGAGGGGCACAGCATCACAGTGGTGTGTCTCGCAAGGCTTCGGGAATAGAATGCACACCTGAGTGGGTGGAAGGAGGCTTGGATGAGAGGGCGGCAGTTTGCGGCACTAAGCAGCAGAGGAGGCCCCAGTGCAGGTGCCAGAAGTTCAATGTCTCTGGCGCTACCCACAGGTGAGCCAAAGGAAAATGCTGCTGATTTCTTAATTCTGCGACTCAACACTGACTCAGGCACCAGGCGCAGAGCCTGAGCACATCTCATTTTACAAGAGAGAACACTGAGGCTCAGAGAGGGAAAAGGACTTAACCAAGGTCACACAGCAAGTTAGAGCCCAGCCCAGACACTTCTCCCACCCCCATGATTTTGGCGCTCTGCCAAGTGCCCCTCTTCCGACTAAGGTTCACACACTTCCGCCAGCCACCAGCTCTCCTGAGTCCCTGCGTCTCTGCAGAGAGGGTGGCGTGGGAAGGAGCAAAGCAAGGCCTTCACTCTAGGCTTCCCCCCTCCAGGGCCGGAACGGGAGAGTGGTGGGGGCATGACCAGGCCTGCAGTGGCCGCCTGGGGTTCTCCGCCACTGCTCCCCCTGCCCCTCCAGAACAAAGCACTCTTAATGAGAGCAAATTACAAGGGCTCTGAGAATGGAAGGGGCCCTTTGATGGCTGGGGTAGGAGCTGGGATGGGACGAGCGCCTTCTCTGTCCTCTCGTGCGCACCCTTTCACCAGGGAGCAGGCTAGCACGGGATGGTGCCCACGGAAGCATCCATCATGGCAGTTGGTGTTAGGGCTCCAGGTTGGGTTTCTGTCCCCCAGTTCTCCACCCCCAGCTACCATAAAAACGACAATTTCTGAAAACCAGTCACCTTGGCAGAGTTCCCCAGCCATTCCAGACTTAGGTCTTAAAGCAGATTTGGGGGAGAAGCTCCAGGATACCCCCAAGCCCCTGGAGAAGGGATCAGGGCTGAGGATCGCTATGCGTCATCCCTGTGTCTGGTTAGCTTTTCTCTCTGTGGTGAGGGGGCCGACCTAGGAATAATCACTAAGATCTATTAAGTTCTTAGTCTGGTACTAGCACAATGCTAAGGGCCTACATACCTTAATCCCCACATAAACCTATGAGATGGGAATTACCAGAGTCCCCATTTTAGTAGCTTAGCACAGTGGTTATCCAAGTTTAGTGCCCACGCCAGTATCACATGGAAACTTGTTAGAAATGCAAGTTCCCAGGCCCCACCGCCTTACAGAGACTGAGCACCGGGTCCGAGTCAACAGAGTAACAGGTGGTAGGGCCAGGAGTCAGACCCCGTTCGGGCTGCTCTGGGGCTCACACGTCTCACCTCCAGGCTGTACTGCCTGTGTCCTGCCATCCCCATGGCCCTTCTGTGGGACATCATGGCTCAGAGAGGCTGAAAGGCATTTCAAAAGGACAGCATGTTCCCTGGGGCACCGCCTCTAACTGGGAAAGATTGCCAACAGCCTAGATGTCCACCAGCACCCGGCTGGTTAAATCAGCTATGGGGCGTCCACGTGACAGAACATAGTACAGCTTTTTATAGAAATTGAATGGGAAAGTGTTTTATATACACTATGGAATGGCCTCCGTATTACAATATTAAATAGTAAGAAGCTAAATGCAGAACTATATACGTAGAGAGAGAGAGAGAGAAAGCTACCATTTGTGTAAAGGAGAGAATTTCTAAACCAATTTGTTGATACACACACGTGTCTCTGAAAGAGCCATTGGCTAACCTCTTTACGTGCTTTACCTCCTCTAATCCCCTCAACAAACCTGTGAGGTCGTTACTCTTATTAGCCCCATAAAAACAGAGTCACAGAGCTGGGATTTGAACCTCCCTCTGTGTGACTCCAGAGTCAAGCTTTAAATCACTTTATTCTATAAATAGATACATTTTATTTTAATGTACATATTAAATATTTATATTTATTTTATATATTTGTTCACTTAAAACTCCCAACTCCCTTTTGAGGAAGTTATGACTTTTCCCCTTTGCAAATAAGGAAATAGGGGCCCAGATAGGTTAAGTCCCTTGCCAAAGGTCACACAGCTGAAGCATGACTAACCAGAAAGAGAATCCCTAGAAAGGATGAAGGAACCTTGGGGCCTCTATTCCAAGTTCCCAGTGGAAGAGACTCCTCCTCAATAAATTACAGGTGAAAGGCTGTGATGTCCATGTTTATAATGGTAGGGAGTGTCCATCATGTTAGCTGTTTCCCCAGTTCCAGGCACAGCGCCCAGTGCATGCTGAGCACCTGAAAAACTGGGAGGAAGAGAGGAAATGAGGGATAGCAATGCTGACCAGTGATCACCTGGGAAGAGGTTTTGTAGATCAGCTAGGCCAGGTGGGCAAATCCAAGCTAGAAAGGCAGAGGCACTTGCTTAAACTGGTTCAATAAGGAATTCTAAGGAGACTGGACATGAGGGTAGATGACATTTCTTAATGATCCACTTACGTTGAGAATTGTCACAATCTCCTTCTGCCCTCCTCCCCCGCCCCAGCGAGGATGGAAGGGGACAGGAATTGGCCATTTTGATTGGGGCAGGAGGAAATAAGCTATCATAAGTTTCAAGCCTGTGGGGAGGAGGGTCCCTCAGCAACTGTGGGGTGAAAGGAGGCAGTGAGTATAAGCAAGAAGCTCAAAGGAAGGCAGCTGAGATACAGACAAAGGCCAGTGGAATCAAAAACAAGGGACCTGGTTCTGGTCTCAGTTTTGCCTTTTACTAGCTGTGTGGTGTGGGCGGGTCACTTCACCTCTGACCCTCAGTGTCTTCATCTGTAAAGAGCCGGATTATTGTGGGACCCAAATGAGAGTGCATAAGAACACATGGTGCAAAGTAAAGAAAGCAAGAGGTTAACACGAGGAGTTATTAAGGATGCAGAATGGTGCTGCTGACAGTCAGTGCGTGTTGGACAGCTTGCTTCTCACCAATGTGTATTCTTTTCATTCCAAATGTAGTGTGGAGCCGAATCCATGCAGATATCCCTTACTAATTAAAGGGAAATAAACTGTCTTAGCTTGCGAGGCTTTTGCTGACCTCCCTTCCCCCAGCGGCACTTACTACGTTCCTCGCTTAGGGGTCTGGCTCCTTCACGAACAGCTGATAGAGGGCAGTGACCATGCAGTAGTCATTACTTAATCCTTAAACCTAGGACACAGTAGTGGTGGTGGATAAATGGATGGATGGGTGGATGGATGGATGTATGGACAGTTGAATATTTTCAAAACCCAAAGGAAAAATAATTTGGATTCTAAGATAATAATTCTTTTTTTTAATTTTTAAATTTTATTTATTTGAGAGAGAGAGGGCACAAGAGGGGGTACAGTCAGAGGGAGAAGCAGACTCCCCGCTGAGCAGGGAGCCCGATGCGGGACTCGATCCCGGGACTCCGGGATAATGACCTGAGCCAAAGGCAGTTGCTTAACCAACTGAGCCACCTAGGCGCCCTAAGATAATACTTCTTAGAGAAGATAAGTTTGGACTGTCTTCCAGGGTGGGTAAGATTTCAGCCAGGGAAGGACAGGAGGTTAGAGAGAAGTGTTTGAGGCGGTGAGAACAACCTGAGCTGAGGCATGGGGCAGGAGAGCTCAGGTGCTCGGCAGCAGTTGTTAGCGGTCTGGGGTTGATGGAGCACAAAGAGGGCTGTGGTCCGAGATGCAGCTGGAAAAGTAAAACCAGGCTAGGGCAGATCCTGAAAGTTGGGCCGAAGTGTCTGGACTCCTCTACCCTGCAGGCAGGGAGGAGTGACCTGCTGGACCTGAGCTCCCTCCCCCGGCCATATGTGAAGGGACAGGCTCCAGGCCAGGGCTGGCTCTGGGAGTGGGGGCCTCACCGCTCGCTGCTGTTGGCCAGGCCTTCCTGAAGAGCTGCCCAGAACCGGGGTGAGAAGGGTTCCTGGCCAGGCCACACAGCTGCACACGGGCACCCGTGCCTCTCCATGGGGCAAGACGCAGGGGGCCGGGGATCCTCCCGCAGGGAGGGCCTCCCCCTAAGGAATGGCTGGAGTGACACCACGTCGCCCAGGTGCCCCCAGGCATCCACCCATCTGGCAAGTCTTACCCTCCCCGTTCCCCCAAAGCACACCAATAGGGCTGTCTGGGCTCCAGGGGCTGTCCTGACTTGGAGTGGCTGCGTGACGTGGGCTAGTCCCTGCCTCTCACAGGCCCTGCATTTCACAACTCTGAGAAGTAACTGTCACCTGGAACACAATGAAAGGGTGCCCCCAGAGTTGTGCAAGCCAACAGCCCTGCCCCTGCTCTGTTTCCTCAGCTGTATGAGTGAGGACAAAGCTTGGCATTCCAAGTCTCACCATGTCGCAGCCTGAGCAGGGCTTTGGGACAGGAGGAGGGATGGAGCCACGGCCTTTGTCCCAGGCCAGAGATGGTGAGCAACAAGAAGGTCTAGGAGCTGGTAGGAGCTGGTAGATAGCCAGTCCCCAAAAGTAACAGTGACCTCTTCCTCCAAGAGCCAGACCTGGATTTGCATCCCTGACCCCATCCCTCCTCCTCTTTCCAACTACATATAACCTCTCTAGCCAGGTTTCCTGCAGGAATAAACCAGGGAGAAGGAAATATACCTCATGGGGTCACTGTGAGCATTCATATAAGTAATGGCAGTCAAGCGCTCAGCAGGGTGCCTGACCGAGGATAACAGCTCAAGAAGCATTATGGTCACCACTAGTTTTGTTTTATTTTGTAAGACAATTTAAATGTATCCACCCTCAGGCATTCTCACTTTGACCTACCTAAGGTTCACAATAAGTTCCATCAGGGATGGGTCCAGAGCAGAACTCAGATGTGCGCTCGAGAAAAGCACAAAAGGGGTTCTAGGGAGTGAGAAAAAGAAAAGCAGGACACCTCCCCTCCCGACAAACAGAATGACTCCAATCTCCTGATAAACTCTAGAGGTAGACATAGCTACCCATGGAATTTGGCCAAAATTTAAGGTAAAGGAATGAAGCACTAACTGTGAAATGCCAGGTAGGACAATGCACAGAGGTTTCTCATGCTGGCCCCCCAAAGTCAGGTTCTATGAGTGGTACCCAGTCCTTGGGCTAGCCCCAACTCAACCTTCCATGGGGGTATGAGAAAGAATCAGCAGGGAAGACTCAGGGCCTTGGTGTTTTGCTGATGGCAAGCTGCTAACACCCTGCTGAGGAGCAGAGTCAAACCCTGCTCTGTTTTGCCCTGCCCTGCCCTGCCCCAGCTGCTGGATGGAAGGAAGGGCCAGGTGTGGGGCCCAAAGGCAGAGCAGAGAGCTCCCTCTGGTCTCTGGAGATCCTTAGAGTAGGAAAACCAGCTAGCAAATCCAACAGATTTGATTACTCAGACTTCTCTATATTTTCAAATCTTAGGAATTTTTTACATAATTAGAAAAAGTAACACTGTATATAGTAAAAAAACAATATTAGGCTGGTCTGAAATTCACAACCACATGGTCTCGAATCCTGACCCTGCCATCAGGGGGCATCTTTGTAGTGTTGAACAAGTCAGCCCCCCAACCTCACCCCATCCCTGCTTTGAGCCTCAGTTTTCCCCCACTATATGGTAAGTGGGGATTCCCTCCTATTCTAACAGCCTGTACCTGTCAAACTGGTGTCAACATTAGGGTAGTGGGATTATAGATGCCTTTGCTTTTTGCTTGTCATTTCCCTATTTTCCATACTTAAAATTTTTCTATTACTACTTTAAATCTGGGAGAAAGGCAACCATTGGAGAGTCACCACCTCCCCTCTCTTTCTCCTCAGTAGGAAGCAAACCCCATACCCTAGGATATTTGACAAAAACGGGCAGGTTAAGGGGTGCCTGGGTGGCTCAGTTGTTAAGCGTCTGCCTTAGGCTCAGGTCATGATCTCAGGGTCCTGGGATCAAGTCCCGCATCGGGCTCCCTGCTCGGCGGGAAGCCTGCTTCTCCCTCTCCCACTCCCCCTGCTTGTGTTCCCTCTCTAGCTGGCTCTCTCTCTGTCAAATTAATAAATAAATAAAATCTTAAAAACAAAACAAAACAAAAAAAACGGGCAGGTTAAGACAGAGAGACCCCACACTTTGTCAGCCACTCAATGGGTCACCTGGTTGATCCCGTGATTCCACAAACCCAGAGCCTCAGGTTTCCAGAAAGCCAGAGCGACTCTGTCTCCCAAAGACCATCTGCCATCCTGTTTCCTCACCTACACAGTGGAGCCTTAGAACCAAAGAGAGACAGGAAGCTGCTCAAGATCATACTGTTCACCAATGTCAGAGTGAACACATCCCAAACCCAGGCAGGTCTCAGACACCATTACGTTCTGTCACTTTGTACCTTGTTATCATTTCGAACTTACCCCCCAGAGTTGAAAGAATAGTGCAAAACATTTTAATAAATCCTTTACCCAGATTTATCATTTGTTTATAGCCCCATTTTCTCCACTATTTTCTCCTCTGCACGCACGCACACACACACGTCTATTTTTATCTGAACCATTGAAGAGTAAGTCAAACACAGCATCTCTCAGTGTGTCAGTGTGTATTTCCTAAGTAAGAACATTCCCTGACATAACCACAGAATAGTGATCAAAATCAGGAAATTTAACTTTGATACAATACCATTATTTAATCCATGGTCCATATTTGAATTTCCTTACTCGTTCCCCACTCAACCCCATCCCCACCTCAGCACTGGTTATTATTTTTACTCAGTACCCCTGTGCCCAGACACCCCTCCTTTCCACCGCAGGCAACATGAATAAGGCCTTTCATCCTTTCTCTCGCACCCCCTACCTCCTGCTTCCTGCCCCTTTCCATTGCCCTCTCCACTGGGGCATGCCCAGACCAGACCGAATGGGAGGTGCTGCCATGAGCCCTTCAGCTCACCTCCTCTGACCTGGGAGCACAGACACTTAAGTCTCTGCCTCCAGCATGCCCAGCTGGGAGAGGTGGGTGGAAGGTCCCATGGAGCACATTCCAGTCCTCATTAATGCTCATTGGCCTGCCCTGTCTGTCCCAAGGGACAAGGTAGGCATGGCACATTGGCTGTGCTGAGGAGCTCAAATTCTATCTAGTTCTAGAGAAAAAACCCACTCCTGCGAAAAATCCACACACTCCAAAGTGTGTTTCAGTTAAGATGGGTCTGTGACTGGGGAAAGAGCAAGAAGGAACTTTCTGGGTACTAGAAATGTTCTGTATGTGAGTGGTGGTTACAGTGACATTTTGCAATTTATGGAAAGATTGGTCAAGCTGTTATCGTGAGGTGTTGACCCCTCACTCTCTATATATCTCAATAAACAGTCATATTTATCTAAATTGTATGTGTGTGTGACCAAGAATCTACAAGGTGGGGCACCTGGGTCGCTCAGTCAGTTGAGCATCCGACTCTTGGTTTTGGCTCAGGTCATGATCTCAGGGTGGTGAGATTGAGCCCCGCGTCGGGCTGCACTCAGATGGAGAGTGGAGGACCTCTTGGAGGGGATGCTAGGCACTCAGTTGGAGGTTGGAGTGGTTGCCTTTTAAGTTTTCCTCTTGCTCAGGAAGCCAGGGGCTGTCAGCCCTCAGTGGGGGCCAGCCCCAGGTAAGCTGGGCACTGCGGTTTCTGAAACTCTCCAGGCTCCGTCAAGTCCATATGCATCTGGTTCTGACATGCCCGGCCTGGGATTTCTTCCAGGCTTTCCGTTTGCAGCCCCAGAGCTGGACTCCATCCCTAACTAGTTCACCTGGAGCTCAGAGAGAGAGGAGGAGTTCATCTGTGCTCAGTAGCCACCCCAGGAACCCCACGTGGAAGGCTTGGGAAAGTAGCTTCTATTTGGGGATAAGATGCCAGTGTCCCACTGGAGAGCTGAGAACATCAGCCATTGGGTCTTCGACCACTTTCTGCGTGCCTGGCCCTGTGCAAACTCCTGTCAACCGGAATTCAGCTCCACTGCATAGCAAAAAAGCCAAGTAACCATGGCTGACACATAGCAGGTTTGTTTTCCTTGTTTGTAAGGAGGTCTGACACAAGGGGTTCCATATTGATGTGATGATGCTGTGCAATTATCAGGGATCTGGAATCCTTTTATCTTTTTCTTTTTAGGGCAGCATTTCCCCAAAGTCTTCGGTCAGATAAATTTGGGCCACGCTACCTATAAGCCCCCTTTAGAGGTGGACTCACATTCAACCCCAGCATGCTCAGGACCTGCACTGCTTCTCTGGCACTTTTTATGGATAATTTTTTAAAAGTATTTGCTTTCTCACTCAAATACCTCATATTTGCTGTGAAAAAAATTTAAGTACAAAGTGACCAAAAAAAGAATAAAAAAGAAATTGTCCTTATCTTTTCACCCAGAGAGAACCCTTATTAGAAAATTGGTTCATTCGGGCGCCTGGTTGGCTCAGTTGGTTAAGCGACTGCCTTTGGCTCAGGTCATGATCCTGGAGTCCCTGGATCGAGTCCCGCATCGGGCTCCCTGCTCAGCAGGGAGTCTGCTTCTCCCTCTGACCCTCCCCCCTCTCATGTGCTCTCTCTCATTCTCTCTCTCTCAAATAAATAAATAAAATCTTTAAAAAAATTAAATTAAATTAAATTAAAAAAAAAAAAGAAAATTGGTTCATTCTTCCAGACCAGATATTAAGAAAATACGCAAACACAAGTATTCCCCCAACTGGAATCATTCTCACATACTATTCCATAGCCTGTTTATTCCATTTAACAAAATATCATGAACATCTTCCCATGCTAAGAAATATGGTCATAGTACCAAATTCATTCATTTGTTTATTCAACAGTTTATTTGGTGTCTAAACAGTGATAGAGGTGAGCTACTCCAGGTGGGTTGGACACCACTAGAAGCTATCCTTTCCTCTTGGAGCTCTGCTTCATCGCTCTACTGCACCGGGTTCCGGCTTGTAGATTCTCTTTCTCTCTCTCTCTGTTTTTAAAAATATTTATGTATTTATTTGAGAGAGAGAGAGAGCACGGACAGGAGAGGCAGAGGGAGAGGGAGAGAGACTCCCAAGTGGACTCTGTGCTGAATGGGAGCGACCCAGGTGCCCCACCTTGTAGATTCTTGGTCACACGCACATACAATTTAGATAAATATGACTGTTTATTGAGATATATGTAGAGTGAGGAGTCAACACCTCATGATAACAGCTTGATCAGTGATGGGTACCTCCCCAGACAGCCTGGCCCTCCTTCAAAGGATCCAGAGAAAGTTCTTTCTCATGTTGAGCTGTGACTTCCCCACTTTGGGCCCTGGCTCTGCCCTCCAGGACTGCACGAAGCGAGTTGTCCCTTCAGAATCACTCAGACGTTGTAGGTGTTTCTCCTTAATTAAAATAATAATAACAATAGCTACCATGAATGTGGTATTTGCTGCGGCTGGACACTGTGCTAAGCACATTACATGTCTGATCTCATTTACCCCTCACAAGAGTACCACGAGGGAGGGGTTACTCTTGTCCCATTTTACAGGTGAGGAGTCTGAGTCTCAGGAGAGATGAAGAGCCTTACCTAAGGTTGCTCTACCAGTGAGTGTGCAGAGCTGGGCTAGGAACTCAGACTTTTCAGAGCTTAACCACTGTAGTCAGCTACCTCCTGTGCACACACACGCACGCACATAGAATCCTTCTCCAGCTATATCCATACTGACAACCCTGCAATGCAGCAACAAAAATTCTCATGTGGCTCCGAAGGGCCCAGAACCTTTTAGGCAGTTCTATCTGCCTCTCCTCTGGCTCACCCACCGCTCCCTACCCTCAACACCTCCTAATCCAGCCTTCGGTTTCTCCTCCCATCACTCCAAATATCCCTTACTGGAGGGTAGGTGTGCTGTTCCATCCAGCAGGCCTTCCTCCCTCCATTGCAGGTGACCCTCAGGGGCCCGCGGGTCACAGTGCACCCGCCCAAACCACCTCCACAGACACATCCCTCAGGCTGAGCCGCCATTCTCATTTGCCTGTTCTGGCACCAGCGATTGGTACACCAGTCCCATGACCTGATTGTGGCCAAGGAGAATCTTTGGCAGTCTCCTGGGGACTTTGGGAGAAAGGAACTTTCTCCGCCCCCATAGACTACTTGGATTAGTACCTAAGAAGATATAAACCTGGAGACACAAGCCCATTGTATTAATTTCCCATTGCTGTGGTAACAAATTACCACAAACTTGGTGGCTTAAAAGAACATGCATTTATTATCTTATAGTTCTGGAGGTCAGAAGTTCTAAAATCAAGGTGTCTCTGGGTCACATTCCTTCTGGAAGCCTTAGGGAACGAGTCATTTCCTTGACTTTTCCAGCTTCTAGGAGCTATCTCCATTCCTTGGCTTATGGATTGCTTATTCCTCCATCTTCAAGGCCAGTAGAGTGGCATCTTCAAAACACTCTCTTTCTCTCTGACCTCTGCTTCTGTCTTCACATTTCCTTCTTTTAGTATGACCCTCCTGCCCCCCTCTTATAAGGACTTACACTATTACATTGGGCTCACCTGGATAATCCATGAGCATCTCCCCATCTCAAGATCCTTAACTTAATGATATATGTAAAATCACTTTTACCATGTAGGGTAACACATTCACAAGTTGAGAATTAGGACATAGACATCTTTTGGAGGCCATCATTCAGCCCACCACACCCATCCATGCAAAGGAAGTCTAACAGCAGCAAAAGAGAGAGGCCAACACCAACAGGCAAAGAGAGAAAAGCTAAGGGAGAGAGAGAAGAGAGCCCTTGATCCAGCTATACCTGAAATCCCAACTTATCGGTTACATAAGCCAATGAATTCCCTTTTTGCTTAAGTTCATTTGATCTCAGTTTCTGTCACTTGCAACCTAATTTATTCTGACTGCTATGCATGCTACTGGCCAGGATTTCCCTAGCCAATTCAGTTCTTCAAGGGCAAGCTTGCTGAGTTATTGCCATGATGACCTTGTTTCACAAGTCCAAAATTGACACCCATAGTACAACAAGTACACATAGATGTTTGGGGAGGAAGGAGGATGGAATAGAAAAATTGAACAGAATTACCCTGGGAACTGAGATGGAAGAGTAGAAACAACACTGCACTGGGAGTCAAAAGACTTGGGTTTTATTTGCTTCCTGGTGGGAGAGATCCACCATCCATATGAAGGATTATGTGGTTGAACATTATAGCTGCATCCCTTCTAGCTTCTTTGTTTTCTAGTTCATGATGCTGTTGACAGAGACCTCAGTGCTAAGAATACCCTTGTTGCTCTGTGTTTCTATCACACACAAAGGCATCACACCAAAAGGGAATGAGAAGGCTGGGCTTTTGTGGTACACAGCCAGGGGCAGTCACTCTATCTCTTTCCTATCTCCTTCTCTTCCAGCTTTTGGCAGCAAAACAATGACTTTGAGAGAAAGCCAAGAGGGGAAAAGGAAAAGAGGCAGCTGTTAAAAAAAAATTACACATATACACACATATAAAGCCCATCCACCATGCAGACACCTGTACCCCTGACTGATTCACAATCCAGACAAGGGAATAGTCTATGCTTGCTTAGTACGTTTCTCTATTTTTAGAATTTTTTTTTTTTTTGCAATAACAACTTACTAATTTAGGGAATTTTAAGAATAAAGTTTTGTGGGCTTTCTTTCCTCTTTCCTCCCTCCCTCCTTCCTCCCTCCTTTTCTCTCTCTCACTCTTTTTCTTTCCTCCTTTTTTCTTCTTTCTTTCTTTCTTTCTTTCTTTCTTTCTTTCTTTCTTTCTTTCTTTCTTTCTTTCTTTCTTTCTTTCTTTCTTCTTTTTTAAGCAAACCATAAGATGATCAGATCTTTAAGGGCCCTTCTGGCACAATCTTGTTAAGCTTCTTGGGAGTGTGTTGTCAGGGGGAGAGGCCAGAACAGAACCCTGGGAATGGCCAGGGTGTAGCAACAGTCCCACAAAGAGCAGGTACAGCCCATGCCGTGACTTCAGCACCATCCAGGCCGAGGGGAATTAGGGGCCCAGACTGTTCCGCTCCATAGGTGCTTGTGTGGCACCGTAGGGGGTGTGTTCTGTGCAGGAGACGTTGCACTTTGTCATCTTGGAACAGTCATTTTCCCTGTTGGGCCTTAGTTTTGTCTCCTGCAAAATGGAAATATTGGACCAGAATCAGTAAGAGTCTTTCCAGGAGACACGAAGGGACTTCTGGAGAGCTGGTAATGTTCTGTTTCCGGACTGGGTACTGATGACATGGACGTGTTCAGTTTCCGAAAATTTATCGAGTTGTACATGTATGATTTGTGCACATTTCTGTATGTATATTTTGCTTCAATAAAAAGTTTACATAAACAATAAAAAAGGGGGAAGTGGGTGTGAGTAGATATGAAGCAAATGGAAGTGAATTGTGTAAGAATGCAGAAGAAAGGATGACGGCAAGTCACAGCTCCCCACTTCGAGTCAAGCATATTGGGGAACAGAAGGAATATGGCCAAAACAGTCACTGTAACAGAAATGAGAAGTATTGTGCCCTTCGGACATAGTTATTTGTTTGGTTTTGTCCAGTTTCAGATATGGTTTGATATCTTCATGTCTGATAGGGCAAATTAACAAAGAGTGCTTTGAGACATGACTCTTTATTTAAGTTCTCCATAGGAATGCTAGTGAAGTCTGGCGTTGGATAGGTTCTGGGTTATCACAGCGCATGCACAGTCAGCTCCCTCGCTCTGGCACCAGCTGCCCTAATTCAGCTGGTGGCAAGACGTAGGGGAAAGGGCAAGTCCCATAGGACCGGCTGGAGCTTAGCTTGACATTCAAGCAGTGGTTGCGAAGTCACCATCACACTTACAGGGGTCATGAATAGGGGCGCCTGGCTGGCTCAGTCAGTAGAACATGTAACTCTTGATCTTGGGGTTGTGAGTTTGAGCCCCACATTGGGGGTAGAGTTTACCTTAAAAAATTAAAAATATATATATACGGATGTGTGGGTGGCTCAGTTGGTTAAGTGGCTGCCTTTGGCTCGGGTCATGATCCTGTGGTCCTGGGATTGAGTCCGGCATCGGGCTCCCTGCTCAGCGGGGAACCTGGTTCTCCCTCTCCCTCTGCCTGCCGCTCTGCCCACCTGTGCTGTCTCTCTAGCTCTCTGTCAAATAAATAAATAAAATCTTTTTTAAAAATTTAAAAAATAAAGGGGTTGTGAATAAATCATCACTGCAAAGTGGCTAGGGTTCACTCACTCCCTAAACATGTACTGAGCACCTGCTCCATGCCAGGCACCCTTCTAGAGGCAGGGAACACAGCAGTGCATGAAACAGATAAAAATCCTTGCCCTTGGGGAGCATCCATGATTCACTACATCACTTAATAGCTTTAAAGAGTTATTTAATTTTTTTAGTTTGTGATAAAAAATATATAACATAAAATTTACCATTTTAACCATTTTTGAGTGTGTCCAGTTCAGTAGCCGTAAGGATATTTACATTGTTATGCAGCCAGTCTCCATAACTTTTTCATCTTGCAGGACTGAAGCTCTGTCCCCATTAGACAGCAACTCCCCTTTGCCCCCTTATCCCAGCCCCTGGCACATCCCACTCTACTTTTCTGCATCTATAACATGAGGGGAATAGACAATCATGGTGACGCGGGTTCCATCAGGCTCCAGGCTTTTATCAGGGGGTATCCTCTTGTGTGCTCAGCACTGTGCCTTCAAGGAGCTCGAGGAGGATTTGGGGATCCAATAACCAGTGGAGATAGGGGGCCACCTGTGCAAAGTGCCAAGGGAGGAAAAGAGCCATTGGAGCTTAAAGGAAAGAAGCTGCCATGGAGCAGAAAGGACTTTAGCTGAGCCTTTTGGAACAGATAGGCTTTGAATAGGGAGAGAAGAAGGAAAAACGCTATGCACTTTGGAAGCCTATTCAGCCAACCTCAAACTAAGCCTCGGAGGCGGGTCCTGGCTTCATTTCCCTCCCTGGAGCCTCAGAGGTTGAATGAACAAGGCTTGCTGACGGAACCAAGGGTCTACTGGTGACATTATTTTGTTCCATTGTGCTTCTTGGAGGTGTTTCTAGTTGTTGACTGCAGGGAGTAGGGTGTGGACAGTTCCGAATTTTTTAGCTAGAATGTCAGAGTCTTGCTGAACTTGCTTGTTTTCTGCCTGTTCCAGCTGTCCAAGCACTCTAGATAGACCCCTCGGGTCTCCCTCACCTCACCTTGCAGGAGGGCAGGATGAATGAACAGGGGCTCCGATGGGGTGGTGCAGCCCCCGGGGAGGTGCCTCCAATGCAGACTGTTCCGAGACTCAGGGGTGATGGCCAGGGTGGCCTGGGGAAACAGGGGATGGCCCTCTCCTCAGCTTTCTAAATGCCGTCTGTCCCAAAACCTGAGCCTTGCTTTCCGCTACACCCAAACCACCCGTGGGACTGGTTCTCCCCAGCACAAACAGCTCTTTGTTTGCTGCTGGTATTCGTTTATTGGCATCCGAACAGTTCTCTGTGGTTCCCATTTGAGGCCAGCCTGAGGCAAAATGAGATTGGAGGAGGCTGGCAGGGGTGCCACACCTCGCTTCCACTCTCCCGCCCCCAAGCCTAGACCCCCCCAACTTCCCCCTTTACCACAAATGCCACCTCCACCACCTGTGGAATTTTCTCCCCACTCAGGGTCCCATCCTTCACTTTTCCACGTCTGCTTATCTAAGAAACAAATCGCTTCTAAGGGATGAGATGTTGATAAAGTATTTCTGTTTTCAGAGGAGTCTTCCATAGACGCACTACCCTGACCCTGATGAAAGAAAAATGGTTAGGAATTTTGGGTACCGTGACAGGTTTCTCAGAGTAGATCAGGCTGCCCCCTAAAGTACATTACCCACTCAGTTCTTTGTCTATACAACGGACACCGGGGTACACTGGTCCAGCAGCTCTTAGTTTCAGCTCAACTACTAATGTCTGTGTCTTCTTCCCCTTTGGGAAGGTCTCAGTTTCCCCCACCATTACAGTAAAGGAGCTGGATTGGGTCGTTACTACCAGCCGCACCATTCAGAAGCCTGTGCAGGCAGGGAGGGATAAAATGATGCACTGACCCCAAAGAAAACTTCTCCGTTTTTTAAGAACTTATGAAACTAGGGGACACTAAGTTTCCTCTGACTTTTTTTGCTCTCAGCTACCTGGGATGGCTTTCATCCAAGTACAACACTTTACGGTTTCAAAGGTGTCATCACTGCCCTGACTCAAGTCAATATTTGTTCAATAAATAACTATGAATGTCTGTAAGGTCCCATGCATTGTGCTGACTCTATGGATATAAGCTTAATCTGTCAGCTGCTGGGAAAAGGAAGAGCATATTAAAAAGGAGCACAGCTCCTTGTGGATGGGACCTCGAATGTAAGATGGGAGTTAACAGAAAGAGCCCATGGCTGAAAATAAGATGAACATTCAATAACAAGAAGCAGCCAACCTTGGGAAGGTCTAGAGGCAGCCTGTGCAAAGGCCCTGAGGCAGGAGCTAAGGCCACTAGACCTGTCTGGGGATCAGCAAGGTCAATGTGTTCGCAACTTAGTGAGCCAGTGTGATGGTAGGACATAAAATCAGAGAGGAAAATGAGGCTGGATCATGCAGAGAGATTTATGGGTTTTATTTTGGGTATAATAAGAAATCATTAGTTTTTTGGTTTGGGGTTTTTTTTTTTTACATTTTAAAAAGATCATACTGGCTACTGTAGAATGGTCATCAGCACCGCTTTGTACCTCTCCTGGGCACCGTTCACAGCACCGTCAGTGTAAACAGAGCCCCCTGGAGTTGTGCAAGGTAAAGCAGCCCTGATTGTCCTCCCCAATCCCCACAAAACTTCAGGCGCTCACAAGCCCAGATGCTAAGTGGCTCTGGGATGGAAAGAGTCCGAGTCTTCCTCGGGGGCTTTGATGATGTCAATCCTCTGTCATCTTTGAGAAGCAGAGGGGAACTTGGGCCCCTCCAGTGTGTCTGCCCTGATCCCTGTAAACACTCGCTTCTCCCAAACCCTTTCATCTGAGAGGTCGAGCCAAGTGGCAGCAGACACTCCCTCACTCTCTCCTCCCTTCAAGCTGACACCCTCTAAGCCTTTAAGCAGCATGTAACCCTCTCGTCTCAGCGCCCCTTGGAAGGGAGTAGCCAGCAGATTAAGTGATTCTGGGATCCAGGCGCTGAGGAATTCAGGGCCTCTCAGGTTTCTTGGCAGGATTTACAAGTACATGCAGAGACTCTTCTTCAGAACAAGTGAAAATAATTCCTTCCAGGGGCAGAAAAAGGCGTGCTTTTGGCAAAGGCCTTCATAAGATGTTATCTCAAGAGCCCCTCATAGGAGCCCCTGCGAGGGAAGGCAGAATTTGCTAAACCAGGTGGGAAAATGGATGGGCAGGCGGGGAAGGACTTACAAGGTTCCCACAGTGACTCAGGAACTGGAACTGGGGTGACCTCACGTGATTTCCATACTCCTGGGACCGGAGGGGGACAGGCAGAGAAGGGGCATTTAACTGTGGGACATTTGTATCGTGGAATGGGGTGCAGGCACTGGAAAGAAGGAAGGAGGCAAATACACATCATTGCTGTGGAAAGATCACTAGTGATACTTTAAACTACAAAGCACATAATAAAATGTGTAATATAATCCAATCTGTGTAACAAAAGGTGTATATATACAGGGGTGCCTGGCTGGCTCAGGCAGGAGAACATGGGTCATGATCTCAGGGTCATGAGTTCAATTCCCACAATAGGTGTAGAGATTACTTAATAAATGAAACTTTTTTAAAAAGTATGTATACATATATATGTACATACAAATATCTTTACATATTATATTACAATATTTCTCCAGAGGGACACCTGGGTAGCTCAGTTGGTTAAGCGTCTGCCTTCAGCTCAGGTCTGGTCCCAGGGTCCTGGGATCGAGTCCCACATTAGGTTTCTTGCTCAGCAAGGTGTCCCTATCACACTTTCATTACAGACAGAAAGTTGGGGGCTCAGAGATAGGAATCAGGTAGTCCTGCAGTTATTGCCAGGGTTGGGACCAGGACCAGGTCAGCTGGCTTCTCTCTTTCTCCTCTAGCACACCGTCTTCTTTGCTAAACCCAGGGGCCAGCCTTGAGCACAGGAGGGCTCGGACGCCTGGCTGTGTGTCCCATGGCTGAGAACCAGAGATGTGAAGTTAATGTTTCTCAGGGCGCCTGGGTGGCTCAGTCGGTTAAGCACATGCCTTCCGCTCGGGTCATGATCCCACAGTGTCCTGGGATCCAGTCCTGCATTGCATTCCTTGCTCAGCAGGGAGTCTGCTTCTCCTCTGCCCCTCCCCCCGCTTGTGATCTCGCTGTCTTACGCTCTCTCTCAAATAAATAAGTAAAATCTTAAAAAAAAAAAAAAAGATAATGTTTCTCAGAGCACAGGGATGATGGCATTACAGGACTTTGGGCTTCCGCTTCTCAAATTCCTTCACGTACTATACCACTGAAGGAGATGTGGAGCAAATCTCCAATCCCTCTTCCTCTCTGAGACTTAGTTTCCCTCACTTGTAGAATGGTGTGCACTGGGGGCATGTAGAGGAGCAGAAGATCCCTCAGTGTCCTGAGAAAGGACAGGCCCTTCTGCTCCTGGCAGACCCGGGGAGGAGTTCGCCACGAGGCCTAGGATTTCCCATTTCTTGAGTCAGGCTTCCCCCTGCTGGTGTCAGGTAATACTCAGCAAGTTTCCAAGAAACCGCTTCTCAGGGGTGGTCATTGCCCCCCACCCCCGGGGGGTCCTTTTGGAGTTGTGGGGTCCGCCACAGTTTCGGGGTCACAGCCGGCATTTAGCGGGCAGGGGCGGGGACCCAGGCGTCCCGCAGGGCATGCGACAGTCCCGCTCCATGAAGAATTGTCTCACATTCCGCATGGCTTTTGAATGAACCAATGAAGAAATCCTGTTTCTAATGATCTGAGCCCGGAACCTAGCTCTCCTTTGCAAACATTAACAAAGCTGTTTGGGTTTTTGTTTGTTTGCCATTGCTTTGTTTTGCTCTGCTTTTAAGCTGTACTACAGTGCAGCAACTCTGGGGGTTCATGGATGCTCGCACTTGGCTCTGCCTGGCACTTCCCCGGGCTCCTTCACCGCCGCATAAACTCGAATCACCAGCGTCGCTTGGGCTGTTACCATCTTGACCTACTTGTACTGCCGGCTTTGTAGCCCTTCTCTCGGCAAATGCGCGACCAAAAAGATCTGAGGCTTCTTTTAACAGATGAAGAACTACATATTACTAAATTATCAGAGATCTAGGAAAGGCAGAAATTTTGTTTTGTTTTGTTTTTTCCTGCTTTGTTGAGATTAGTATAGACAAATAACATAGGTAAGTTTAAGGTGTACAATGGGATGATTTGATGCATGTATACATTGCAAAATGCTGACCACATAAGGCTAGTTAACATTTCCACTCCCTCACAAAATTACCTCTATTTTCTGTGTGGCGATAACATTTAAGATCTCTCTGAATAACTTTCAAGTATATCACACAGTATTGTTGATTATAGTCACTGTGCTGTACATTAGATCCCCAGACCTCACTCATCATATAGCTTGGCATTTATACTCTTTGACCCACATCTCCCCATTTCCCCCATTCCCCTGCCCCGGGCAACCACCATTCTACTCTCAATTTCTTTGAGTTCAGCCTTTTATATCCCAGATATAAGCGAGCACCTACAATGTTTCTCTTTCTTTGTCAGATTTATTTTACTTCAGGATAGTGTTTCCATTTCCTTCAGATCTATACCCAGAAATGGTATACTTGGATCACATGGTAGTTCTCTTCTTAATTTTTCAAGGAGTCCCCATACTGTTTTCCAGAGTGGTTGCACCAATTTACATTCCCACTACTAGTGGACAAGGGTTTCTTGTTCTTCACCTTCTTGCCAATGCTTCTGATCTCTTGTCCTTTTGATGACAGCCACTCTAACAGGCATGAGGTGATACCTTTGTGCTTTTGATTTGCATTTCCCTGATGATGAGTGCTCTTGAGCACCTTTTAGTGTACCTGTTGGCCAACTCTCTATTCAAGTACTTTGCCCATTTCTAAATCAGGTTGTTTGGTTTTTTGCTGTTGAGTTGTATGAGTTCCTGATATATTTTGGGTATTAACGCCTTATCAGATAGACGGTTTGCAAATATATTTGCCTATTCTGTAGGTTACCTTTCCATTTTGCTGGTTGTTTCCTTTGCTGTGCAGAAGCTTTTCAGTTTGGTGAAGTCCCACTTGTTTATTTTTGGTTCTGTCACTTGTCTTTGCCAAGACCAATGTCAAGGAGCTTTTTCCCTGTATTTTCTCAGACCCCATTGTCTACTTACCCTTTTCCTCATTCCAAAGGCTTTCCCTATGCAGGCCTTGCCCCACCTCTCATTCGTTCATTCATTCATTCACTCATTTAACAAATATTGAGACAGGGAGAACTTAATATGTTCCAAGAAATGTGCTCAGGGCTAGGGGCACGGCAGTGAGCAAAAGAGATCAGGTGCCTGAGTTCACAGATCTTACATATTGCAGCAGGGTGGGGGTGTCAGGCAACAAAAGTGAATAAACAAGATAATAACTACAGGTTGTGATTGTTGATATGAGGAGAGAAAATGGGAATAAGAAGGGTAGACAAGCAAAGGTCTCTCTGAGGAGGCAACATTTGAACTGAGACCTGAGAGTGATGAAGAGGCAGGCACTAAGGAAAAGCTGGGGAAAGAGTGTAGTTCCGATAGAGGGCACAGCAAATGCAAAGGCTCTGAGGCAGGGCAGAACTTGTCATGTTTCAGGAACACAAGGAAGGCCACTGTGGCTAAAGTATAGTGACTGAGGGGGTAGTGATAGGAGACAGGGCTACAGAGGTCATTTATTGGACACCAGCTGTGAGCAAGACACAACCCTAGTCTCCTGGCACTTACCGTCCCATTTGCTCAGACTACTTGCTCCCTGACTGTGATACTTACCTCTGCTTCTCTGAATCTTTCCCACTCTTCAAAATCAGGCCCTGTCAAGCTCACCCCAGAAATTCCCCTGATTCTCCCAACTCTTAGACATGGAGGGCAACCAATATGTATTTGGAAGTAGGCAGCTCTGTCCACTCTCTTGCCTCCTAAGCCAGTGTTTCTCAAACAATGGTCTTCTGACCACCTACATCAGAGTCCCCTAAAATGCTCCTAAGTTTTACAAGTATTTTTAGTGAAATATTTATGTTACAGCAAATAGAATATTGTATGTATTCACATACTCACTATCTGCTTTAAAAAAACCTTATCATTCATCCATATTTGCTTCAGTTCTGTTTTTCTTTCCTAAGGAATAAAATACAAGGACACCTGGGTGGCTCAGTCAGTTAAGGGTCTGCCTTCAGCTCAGATCATGATCCCGGGGTCCTGGGATTGAGCACCACGTGGGGCTCCCTGCTCGGTGGGGAGCCTGCTTCTCCCTCTCCCTCTGTCACTCCCCCTGCTTGTGCTCTCTCTCTCTATGTCAAATAAATGAATACAATATTTTTTTAAAAAAGAAGAAGAAGAAGTATGTCTGAAGTACTGCATGGGATGTACTTATACAAAAGAAAAAAAAATCATTGTTTATCTGAAAACAAATTTAACTGGGGATCCTGTGTTTTAGCTGGCAACTCTACCTGAGGGAGTATCTTTCACTCCTGTGAGCCTCACTTTCCCCAATTGGAAAATGAGGGGGTTGGGCAGGATGATTTTATGGGTCCTATGGCTTGGATGCTCCTGCAGTCAGTTCAGACCCATCCCACAGCTCTGAGAGCCTTTCTCCCCAGTCCCGCCAGGAGGCGCCCTCACCCTCCTCAACAGCCTGGCGGGCTTGTGGCTCAGCCAGGAGACAAATGGGTCCCGCTGGCTCTGGGGAGCCATCTGGAAACCAGGTTGTGAGGCCTCCATGGCCCCGGGGCCTTACTCATCCCTAGGACAGCCTGTTCACAAGAAAAGAAGGGGAAATCTAATAGACTTTCTGAAGATAAGAACCGTCTCATCCAGCTCCCCTCTACCCTTATTTAGAAGCAGAGATGGACCCCTAGAGGGGAAGGCACTTGTCCAAGCCCATACCACTGGTCCAGAAACTAGACTCCTATCTTCCTGACCAGGACCCCTTTACCACCTTAGGGGGCCTTATTTCTCTGTTTCCTGCTGGACACGTTTAACCCTTGCAGTCCTGTAGCCAAGACCATTAACAGACACCAGGCAGCCCAGCACAGCCTAACAGGGAAGATCCCTCAGAGCCCCTTCACAAAGGGAGTCTAGCCTTGAAGCTGGAGCCTTTACAACTGAGAGAGGACCAGGGACAAAGGATCAGTGGGGCGGGGGAGGTGGGGAAGGGCAGGCACTCACATTTAAGTTGAAAGTAGTAGTCTTTTTATTATTATTGGCTCCCTCTGTGTCAGACACAATGACCTATGAGGGACCGCTATCTTCAGACAAGAAACAAGCTCAAAATTAGGTCATTGGACTTGAAGGGCTCAATCCAGTTCTGCAGCAGATATTCAGAAGGAAGGAGCCTTCTGTTACCAGGGACTCATATGGTCTCCAAAGGACCCACACTCCTTTCACTGCGGAAAGGAATTGCCCAAAGGGGAGGGAGACCCCTCACTCTGGACCAGGAGATGATTTTAGGAGAGTCACAGATTTAGCATTACTTAACACTGAATTAATTATAATTGAGTTCTCTTTGGGGCCATCTGGTTATCAAAGAGAAAATCTCTTAGTTTTTTTTTTGTTTTTTTTGTTTTTGTTTTTTTAATAAGAAACCTACCACCCTTCAAGCATGGGACACATTCATAATTGCCTAACATTGTTCTTTCACTGTATTTATATTTTTACTGTTTTTATCTTTAAGGTTTATCTCTAGTTATGGTAAATAATACTGATTTTCTACCTAAGGTAATGAAATAATTTCCTTTAAATGTTCAGTTGTTTTGCTTTAAGTGATTTGATTTAAAGGTAGGGAAAGCACAAATAGCAGGAGGCTATAGAAACACTGCCTTGAAGATTCTAGATTTGGAGGGCCCCTGTTAACTGAGCTGATCAGCAGTTCTGCAGCCAGCAGGGGGGCAGCCCTGCCCTCCCAGGGCCCTGGGCTGAGTCATGCTTCATACCCCTCTGAGGCCGCCTTGCCCTGGAAAATCTCCCAGAGGGAGATATTTCAATATGGGGGAGACAGCTCTGGGTTCCAGTTTCCTCTTTTTCTCATTGTGTCATCTCATGACCAAGTCACTCAGCTTCCCTGAAGCTCTTTGCTCGTCTGTAAGTTGGTGGCAGAGCTGTTACAGTCGTGGGCGCCAGGCCTCTCACGACTAATCTGCCCTTCGGTTAATCAAGGCATAAGGACTACACCCTGGGGTCCTGAGGTCAGAGGCCACATCTCCCTCCTTACCCAACAAACGCTCTGTAAAGCCATGCTCCACCGTAGCTCCCTGCTTTATTTCCTTTATAGTTCGTGTTTGTACCTGAAATGGTATTATTCCTTAACTTGTGCGTTGTCTGCCTAGCTAGAAGGAAAGCTCCAAGGCAGCAGGGACCAATACCTGCCCTACTCATGAGCCTGTAGGACATGCTTAGCACCCTGCGGGCACCTGATAAATACCATCGAATGAATGAATTAATGAATGAGCCAATACCTGAACTGACTTGAATCTGTCTCTGCTTGGATCCCTAGAGATTGAGACTACTAGTCATATGGCCAAGACCAAGCCAGTCAATTCCTCTCTCTTGAAAAAAGAGAACACCAGAATACAATTTGATTTTTTTTATGAGTTTATATTATTTTAGTGATTTGAAAATGATTTCAAATAAAAGGGGTGGGAGAGAACAACTTGGCACCCAAAGACTCAGCTCCGTGGCCCATTGCAGTGGAGCATACTTCTTGAGCCTATTTTTCCATCTCTAAACGGGAGTCTTTAATTACCAGCCTGAGCTATCACACTAGCACGATGAACATGCATGAACTTTGAAAAGTACTCTGTGGACTTACAAGGTCATTAACTCTTTCCTGAATCAGAGTGCTCTTTTTAAAGCAAATCTAATCCTGTTTGTCTCTCTGGTTTAAAACCTTCCAATGACTTCCCAGTGCACAAAAAATAAAATTCAAACTCCTTACCATAGCTTTTGAGACGTCATTGTCTGGCCTCTGCCCACCTCTTCAGCTTCATCCAATATGACCCACCCCTCACTTTGTGCACCAGCCATACCAGCTTGGGACTCATCTTGCTCCCCATTTACCTCCAGGCCTTTGCACATGCTCTTCCCTCTGCCTGGAATGCTCTTTCCCTGCCCTTTCCCTGCTCTCTCCCTACTCCACACACTTCATCCCTCTGTTCCTTTGTGACTCAGCTCCAGTTTTCTCAAGAAAGCCATGGAACAGCCTTTCCAACAGAACTTTCCACGATGATGAAAATGCTCAGATCGAGGGCACCTGGGTGGCTCAGTTGGTTAAGCAACTGCCTTCGGCTCAGGTCATGATCCTGGAGTCCCTGGATTGAGTCCCACATCGGGCTCCCTGCTCGGCAGGGAGTCTGCTTTGCCCTCTGACCCTATCCCCTCTCATGTGTTCTCTCTCATTCTCTCTCTCTCAAATAAATAAATAAAATCTTTAAAAAAAAAAAAAGAAAATGCTCAGATCGACCATGTTCGATAGGTAACCACTATTCACATGTGGCTAATGAGCACTTGAAAAGAGTCTCATGTGACTAAGGAACTAAAGTCTTAATTTTAATTAATTTAAACTTATATCTAAATAGCCACACATGGTGGTGGCTACCATGTGGACAGTGAAGCTCTAGAGTAATGCTGTGTCCTCCCATTGTACATACTCATGGTTTCTCTTACTCTTCCTTTACCGCACTTCTCACTTCTTGTCATTTATATTTAGTTGTGCAATTGCGAGTTTTTTGAGGTTTTTAAATTTTATTTTTAAGTAATCTCCACACCCAACATGAGGCTCAAACACACAACCCTGAGATCAAGAGTTGCGTGCTCTACCGACCAAGCCAACCAGGCACTCTTAGTTGTGAAATTGTTTAATCTATTCCCCGCTAGACTAGAAGTTCTAGAACAAATGCTTTGTCTGCTTTGCCACAATGGAGTCTCTATCACCTGGCATGGGACCTGGTGCATAGTAGGTATTTCATAAACATTTGTTGAATGAACGAATGAATGAATGAACCGTAAGAGACTCTAAAAGATAGAGAACAAACTGAGGGTTGATGGAGGGAGGTGGGTGGGGGATGGGCTAGATGGGTGATGGGTAGTAAGCAGGGCACTGGTTGGGGTGCCTGGGTGGCTCAGTCGTTAAGCGTCTGCCTTCAGCTCAGGTCATGGTCCCAGGGTCCTGGGATCGAGCCCCGCGTCGGGCTCCCTGCTCAGTGGGGAGTCTGCTTGAGATTCTCTCCCTCCCTCTCCCTCTGCCCATCCCCCTGCTCTCTCTCTCAACAAATAAATAAAAACTTAAAAGTAAGCAGAACTTGTGCTTATAGGAACCATACATTCCCTGCGTACAAATACATCCCCCGTGTATAAAGACACGGTGTGTGCACCAAAGCAGTGTGTTTGCCAGGGTTTGCAGTTGTACAGATGTGTGTAGACGCTTCCATCCTTGTGTCTGCATGTCAGGGTAATGAGGTGTCTAAGACTGAGACACATGCAAAATCACTCAGGAAGGCAGTTTCTAAGTCGTTACTTTTTATTTTGAAAGATTTGTCAAACTCCCCACGTTGGGGTGAGAGTTTGCACGATTAATAAGGAGCAGCTTTTTCATGAAATGCTTGGAGGTGAACAAGTTCTCAGCCTGTGAGATCTGACCATCCCATTGACTTTGAAGTTTCTCTTGATTAATAGAAGGAAAAAAGGTGGGGAGGGGGAGAAAAGGAGGAACGTGCTAGAAACCAAGGGAAAGACCTCTTGTGACAGCTATCCAAATGTGAAAAAACAAAACAAAACAAAACCAATTCACCAACTCCACTTTTTCTACTTTACAATTTTCTACACCTCGCTCTTGACCTTGGCCTTCCCGGTGGAAACAGCCTCCCAGTCCTGCATTCCCCAAAGACAGCTAGGAGGGGAGAAGCCCTGCAGGGTATGGTGATCCACCCTCCAGGGGCCTGGTGGATTCCAGAGTGCTGATGGTCCACCCCGGCTCCCAAAAGTTTGGACAAACAGCCTAACATGAAAAGAAAGGGCACTGAAAGATGAGGGGGTGGGGAATGGTGAGGAACTGGGCTTATGTGAGAGTTAATACGTTTTCCTAACACAGACTCAGGTCCTTTCTCTGGGTGACAGCCTTGTTATCTGCGGTTCTGGCTGGCGGGTTCTGCAGGGCTTTCTCCCACTAGTGCCCTTGTCCCAGAAACATCTTTGCCAGCATCACGTGCCTATTACTTCCCTTTGCCCTCCTTCAGGCCACGTGGGGATGACCCCCTGGCAACCAATACCTTGAAATAAAATGAACACAAAGACTAACTTGGTGAGTATTAATTTCAAACTGAGAAATGGAGAGAAAAATCTGAAGATGCGGGATGTGTTGAAGGCAGACTTGAGCAGATCAAAGTTCCCACCCATACACCACTAGGACACGGGGCAGCACAGCAAATGGCAAGAGAAAAGTGAGACCGTTAGTGGGTGAGCAAGAGGCGTCGGCAGCCGTGTTACAACTAAGAATGTCATGACTTGGGTTACAATTTCTATTTTTAGCACCGTTAATGTATTCATTTAAATCTATATCAGCACCTTGTCCCCAGGCAGAACAACAAACCATCCAAACATTTTAAACATTGGGGGAAACAGGAAGGGGAAGATCAAAGAGGGAGGATCCGGTACTGCGGAAGGAGGCGTGGATTTAGATCACCAGATCCTTGTCAATATCCTCTGCAAAGCAAGACAAGAAAACAGGATTAGAAATGAGCCCTGTATGGAGGAAGATGCGCTTCCCCAGGAGTCAGTGGGTCCCACCCATCCCCGGGCCAAGGGTCAGGGGACCAGCCCAAGGTCACCCAGGAAGTTGGGGACTGAGGACCTTGGTTTCCCTGCCCCTGGCCTGTTCCTGTCACTTACACACGCTGCCAAGTTACACTTCCTGTCCCCTCTCTAGGTGCCTGCCAGCTCCCAAAATAGCACTAGGCACAGACTGAGCGCTATGCTTGAGGAAGGGAAAGAGAAAGCGGATGAACAAGACTGCCTGAGACAGCAAGGCCGGCCCAGACAGGGAGAGCACAAAAAGGAGTTAACTAGGCACAGAAAGCAGACCTGGGCAGAGAGGATGGACACAGAGATGACAGAGAAAACAGAGGGGAGTTGGAGAGAGGATGGTGGCCCCTTTGCTCAGACACTCACGCTCCTTGATGCCAAAGCAACCGGCCCACTCGTCCAGGGCGATGTACTTGTCGTGGTCCAGGTCACAGGTCTCAAAGAAGCGGGTGGTGCAGTGCTCCATGGGGATGAGTGGTGCACGCAGTGGGGCCAGCTCCGTGTGGGACAGGTACCTGCAGGCGAGAGAGGGAGGGCCTAAGGACACTCCACGAGAGACAGGCGAGAGTGAGCCTGCCCCACAGGGCAGAAGGAAGGGACGTGAAAGCAGAATAGGAAGCCAGGATCCCGGTCTACCCCCTTGCTGTACCACTGACCTGCTATGTGACTTAGAGCAGGCACTGCCCACTCTGAGCCTCAGTTTCCCCTCCATCAAAGCAGGGAGAGTTGACCATAATGTCTAAGAGCTCTTCCCGTTCTGAGATCCCATGGATTCATAACAAAGGTCTCTTGATGCATTTAACTGCTTCCTAATTGGCTGAGAATTGGGGCATAGAAACTTAAATAGAAAATAGAAAATATTCTGCCATTGGTAGCTCAAAATCTGCCATAAAACACAATGTGTGTTTCTGGTGAACACACATTTATGTAGCTACAAATGCACAGAAAAGAGTCTAAGGGCACCTGGGTGGCTCAGTCGGTTAAGCGTCTGACTCTTGATTTCAGCTCAGGTCAGGATCTCAGGGTTGTGAGATCGAGCCCCACATCGGGCTCCATGCTGGGCATGGAACCTGCTTAAGATTCTCTCTCTCCCTCTGCCCTACCCCACTCTCTCTCTTTAAAAAAAAAACAAACCTCTAAAAAGAGATACATCAAAATTATGACAGTGCTGCCTTCTGGGGAGAAGTGGGAAAGGACTGGGATTGGCAGGAGGGTCAAAAGAACCAAAACCTTCATAGAGCTTTAATTTTTGTATATCATACTGTGCGAGAGAGAGGCCTTCTCATTTCTTTCCCACTGTCCTCCATTCCTGCTCCTCCAGCCAGCCTTGACTCCAGAGCACATATATGGATTTTTTCCTTATTTCCCAGAGCCCTCAAATAGTTTTCCTGAAAACACTCTTCCCCAAGGGGCTGCACTGCAATTCCAATTTTCTCTCTAATCCCCAGACCCCCTCGCCCCACCCAACTCATGGAAGTAATCACACCATGTTTGAACCAGAAGGAATACTCCCTCCCTTTACATAGTATATCGATGGGAAAACTGAGGTCCCAAGGGGGCAGGGACTCAGGCAAGGTCACCATGCAGCTCTGGGATAAGAAGAGGGGGCGGATGGATCTCCTGGCCTAGGCTGGAGCACTTTCCCAGATGCACAGTCCCTGTGCATCCCTTCTGCAGAGGCAGAAGCCTCTCTCCTGGTCCTTTCATCCTGGTGGAATCCAGTTGCTCAGCCTGAGCTCCAGATGTCCCCCTGACTTTTTCCTTCCCCCTCCACAGCGAGTGACTCAGTTGGATCCCAGCCATGGAATGAGCCTGGGAGAGAAGCTGCAGGGAGTTTCCCAGAGCTCAGGAGACCCCAGCCCCCGGGGGTTGCAGACAGGGTGGACGGGCTCCAGGCACACAGCCTGGACTGAGAACGAGGGGTGAGCCTCCAGAGAGGAGCATCCCTGTACAGAGTGTGCTCCCCCAGGCACATAAACAGGGTGGCCCGTCTTTCTATGCTCCTCCAAGAGCACACAGCAAGAGGAGACCAGAAAGCTGTGGTGAGGGTTGTGACAACCCCCATGGGGCCTCCCATGCAGCAAGCCACCACCTGCGCCTTCTGGGGGCCTTTTCGCTTTTTCCTTCTATTGTGAGCAGCAGATCACATTGTGAGCGTCCCGGGGGCTGGGACCGTGCCAGCCCTGATTACTGTTAAATCCCCTGCCCTGGAATAGCACCGAGCAGGTAATAGATGCTCAGTAAGTGTTCGTTCGCTGACAGCCGCCTGCCTGCTCGGCCGTGGGGTTGCACGGCACTTCGGGACTCATTTGGACAAGAGGCAAGAACAATGAAACCAAGGGCTTGCAATGAGGATGGGATTGGCTGTGTGGATTTTTTAAGAACTCCCGGGCCGGTTCGCCCGGTTGGGGCGGGGTCTCCGGGCTTGCTGAATGAAGGACTGCGAGCATGCAGGCTGCCCCCTCCCCGCTGCACCACGCCATGGAGTCTGCGTCCTTCCTAGCTTGCTCTCCCTCAACTCATGGATACCCAAGGCCAGCAAGCCCAGGGATCAGGGGGATTTTCAGTTCCCGCCGACGTCCGCTTCTTCTGGCGTGCAAATGTACTGTGGCTTTCTTCCCCTCGGGTGTGCATCTTTTCTCCTCTGCCCGGTCCTTCCCGCCTCGGCCCCCACACAGACTGTGGGCTCCGGGGCTGGGGGCAGCAGAGGCTGCTGAGAGGTCTTCGGCCAGACCCAGCACGCCTACCGGCCCTGACCTGTGACGCTGTCTACTCCAGCGCCAAGCCAGAGCAGCCCCCTGTGATCCTGCTGGCCGGAGGCCTTACCCATCAACGGGGTGCTGGTCCAGCTGGCCAAACTGCCAGTGCACGGGGAAGATGTACATGTTGTAATTCTTCTCGAAGTCCCGGGCCAGCAGCTCCACGGGGTGGTCTCCGGCCTCCAGGCGCTTCTCGTTCTCATGGATCTTCTTCACCTGTGGGAGCAGACGCCATGTGACGAAGGGTTCAGGGGAGATGGTCCAGGCCAGTCAGGGCCCCTCCACCGCGGACAGTAGGCCAGAGCCAGAAGAGACCAGCCACGGCCAAGGTTCAAAGTGAGGGAAGGAAGTGGCAGACATGGATACCAGCCTCTCATCCACAAGAGTGGAGCCCTGGGGTGATCTCAAAGCATTCTATCTCCACAGAGCGGCCCCATCAAACTCATCTGGGGAGTTGGTTAAAATGCAGCTTCCTGGGCCTGGTTTCATGGAGACACTGATTCTATAGGGCCCTAGGCAGGGCTCAGGAATCTGCACTTTATCAGTACTCCAAGTGCTTGATAGATCAGTAAAGTCTAAGATCCACAGACTCAGAAGGAAAAAGGAATAGGGCAGTTTCTGTCGCTTTTGTTTGACACTGGGCTAAACAAAGTGAGCAGGTATCTTCATTACAGGACTTCTCAGAGTCTTTAAGGGGTGAATGCATACTCTTGGCCTCCAAAGGCAGTGAGAAGTCTGTGTCTAGCACCCAGGATAAGGGCACTCATCAGAGCAGGGGTGTAGGCTTACCCTTGGGGGCCTAGTTCTAGGAATGGGACTATGGACCTCAGCCAGCCCGGGGCCAGGAGCCATCTCGCTCAGTGCCAGGCAGGCACCCTGGGACAGGCCGGAAAGAGCGCACTTACTCGCAGCTTCTGCTTCTCGGTCAGAAGGTTGTTGTCCTCGTCCCTTTCATACAGAGTGACCAGGACATTCTTGAGCCAGTCCCGCATGCGCAGGGGGAATTCAGTCAGCTCAGAGTCCAGGCAGGGGGGGATGTCTAGGGTCCAAAACACAAGAGTTGTCAGCACAGACCAGGACTCTCCATGCCTGAGGGCCAACATACTGGCTAGACCACACTTCCCACCCCAGGGCCTCCTCCTACAGCTGTTTCAGTCAGAGGCTTTGGCACAGAGAGTGGCTCAGCCTTTCTGGGCCAGTTTCTTCACACCACAGTGAGCACAGGAGATTCTGTGGAGGGAAGAATGCTCTGCAAATGGAGACACAAAGACATGTCTGCTCTTCCCTTGACCTGATCTGACTTGCTGAGGTGACTCCTGCATCTCTCTGCATGATGAGGCCTGAAAGCAGAGGCCCAGGTCCCAAGCCGGGGATGCCAACCACTGGGAGGGGTTCGAAGCTGCGAGGCTGAGGAATAACATCTATCCATAGGCCCAGCTTAGCTGGGGTGGGGAGGTCAGGACTGCTTATCCACCAGAACGTTCTTCGTGATAATGATTCCATCCTAATCTTTGGAACTTAGAATCCCAGAATGTCAGACCAAGTCCACTCTCTTGTTGGACTTATTAAAGGTCAGCATGGGGAGAAGGGGCTTGCTCAAGGCCACATTATCAGAGCTCATCCGCCATCCAGGGTATGTGGTTGTCCCGGGGCTTAGAGGCCTGTCCTTCCCTCATCCTAAGTCCAGGGAAAGTCCCCTCTGAGGACCACTACCTTCTCCACCACCAGCGGGGGAGTGGAAGGGAGCATCAGTGGGGGACACACTAGGAGTTGGAGCAAGGGAGCAATATGCCCCAGAGGACAGCAAGAGCCACTTGGTAAAAGTCCCCTTGGCACATTCCTCAGTCTCACTGCCTAAAGATTCCTGTCAACCTTCCTCCCCCAGCCTCCTTCCTGTGCCTTCTCATTTCACACCCTAGGCCCCGTAACTGGGAGAGTGGGGCTGACAACAGGAGAACCTGCTTTTCTCCTCCACCGTTCTGCACTCTGCACACCCGAGGCAGGTGAGTGGCTCTCCCCAGCGCCATCTGGTGCCAGAGTGTACCAGACACACAACATGGGTGTTATCGTGGAGGACTGGATGTGGTCTTGGGTGTTTCAAATGATAAGGAGACGGCCAATGCTGAAGGAGGCACCTGGGCCGGTGGCATCTGGCCCTGGCATCACTAACAAAAAGCTAGACAGCATCCTGGCTTCCCTTCCCGCAGACACCTGACTCCCAAGTTTCTAGAAGAGGGTGGTTAATCATATGTCTTAAGTAGACAGGGATGTGATGGAGTGATAAGGCCAAGGATGCGGCAACACCGAGTAACAGGGCCTAACGGGGACTGGCAGGCATGCCCCCTCTCTTAAAGCATTCAAATTCAAATATTTTAAAAATAAACTTTATAGGCCCAGGGCTGCCTGGCTGGCTCAGTCAGAAGAGCACGTGACTCTTAATCTCAGGGTCTTGATTTCAGGCCCCATGTTGGGTGTAGAGATTACTTAAATAAATTAATTTAATTAATTAATGAGTAAATTAATTAAAAACAAAAACCACTTTATAGATCCAGATAGAACATCATTTTTGCTTTACAATGTTGAAGCAGTAAAGATGTGGGTTAGCCCTATACAAGAACATCCTCATCATTAAAGAAAAAGAATGAGTTGTCTTGGATGCTAGTGAGAGGCTCCAAAAATCCCTGATCTTGTGCTTCCACAACTGCTCAGTCCTTCCTGGGAAGTGTCCTGAATGCAGAGTTGAGAGGAAGCTCCTCACAGACAGTCCTCTCATTTTGTAAACGGCAGCCCTCCTAAGAGGCTCAGAGAGGGGAAGAGACTTGCCCGATGTCACACAGCATGGGACGGCAGAGCCGCTCAGCGCTCTCTCTGTGAGCTGGGGGGCTGGCAGTGCCCAAGGACAGACTCACATTTGCAAGGCCCAATGTAGTCCAGGTGGAGTTTGTGGCCCTTCTTGGTGCCCTCCAGGGTGCACTTGGTGGCAAAGAAGTGGCAGGAAGAGTCGAAGGTCTTGTTGTCATTGCTGCATACCTGTCGGCAAAGCAGAGAGCACCTCGCCTTCATTCCCAAAGCCCGTCGCTGGTACCACCGTCTTTGCCCATTTCAGAGATGGGGACACAAAGGGCCAACAAGGAATGTGATTAGCCCAAGATCACACAGGGAGTTAGTGGTGGGGCTGCAAGAAGAACCCACTCTTGGGGCTCCCAGACCAATGTTCAGCCCCTGCTGAGAGCCTCTGTTGGTCTCTGAGTAGAGGTATGACTGAACCCGGCTGAGATAGGGGAAAACAAACCTGGCATCTCTGGAAAGGATGAATTAAAGATGCGGATGGCAAAAAAGCAGAGTGTACAGGGGAAAGTTAACACAGCAAGCTGGGATTGTTATGCTTAGAAAGGCCTGCTTGCGATGCTGGCCCTTGGCTGGTAAACAAGTCCCTGCGCTGCTATAAAACTTTCCACAGATGATAAGAACGCCTCACTGTGCCTAGACTGCTTGTACAAACAACACGGTTTATGCTGAATGTCTGCTTTCCTTCTGGGAGTCTGGAATTTGAGTACGTGCTAGGCAGCACTCAATGAAAACTTTGAGTGCTAAGTCGCTAATGGGCTTACTTGAGCAGAAACATTGCTCACATGTGGCTGCATCTCCGTAGCTGGGGAAAGACTGCATTGTGAGACCCCTCATGCAGGTGGAGAAAGTAAGCAAGCCTGTACCTGGATTCTTCCAGACTCTCCCTATGTCTTGTTCCATTATTATTTAGCTGTGTATCTTTAACATGTCACTGTAATAAGTCTTCGCTGTGAGTACAACCCTACATTGAGTCATGTGAGTCCTCCTAATGAATCTCTGTACGTGGGGGTGGCCAAGCAGAGGTGCCGAGGGCTGAACAAGGACAGTGGCAGTAAGTATCTGTGTTAGGAGGCAGGGAGCCTTATGTCACACCTCCTGTACATACTTCCTTCGAATTGCTTCTATATCACTGCAGAGGGAGAGTTGATGGGAACTGGTGACCAGTGGGATGGGGGTAAAGGGATAAGGAGGAGGGAAGAGCTGACAATGATGCTAAAATTTGGAACCCAGGGGAGAAGTTGTATTGGGGAGAGACTAAAGATGGAGAACCCAGATAGGAGGTTGTGGGAACAATGCTAATCCCAGATTTTCTGTCCTGAGCTAGGTCATGACTAGCACATTGGTGGTCATGAGCGGGCACTCAATAAATAACTGCACAGATGGATGGATGGATGGTTGGATGAAGAATGGATGGGTTTGAAAGATTTTTTTCTAAATAGCATATATTGGGGGGCGCCTGGGTGGCTCAGTTGGTTAGGTGTCTGCCTTCAACTCAGGTCATGATCCCAGGGTCCTGGGATCGAGCCCCGCATTGGGCTCCCCACTCAGTGAGGAGTTTGCTTCTCCCTCTGTCGCCCCCCACTCATGCTCTCTCTCTCTCTCAAGTATATAAAATCTTAAAAATAAATAAATAAATAGCATATATTGGGTACTAAGTACTAAGTACTACCTAACAAATCCCCACAACAGTCCTAAGAAATAAAGACTATTTCTATCCCCACTTTAGAGATGAGAAAGCTGAGACTTGGAAAGGTTCTGCACTCGGCAAAGATCTCACAGATAACAAGGGCGGAGATGGGGTTCGAAATCAACTTCAGTCTGAGCCCAGAACCCATATTTTTGGACCTGATGCTTTGCTAGGCTGCTCCCAAGCCGAGAAAGCCCCTATCTCAGTGTCTGATGTTCTTGATGTATTCCTTTCTGGATCTGGTGTGGAGCTGGGAACCTGCTGGTGCCGAATAAATTCTTGCTGGTTGCTGGAGGGACTCAGTGACGGGCAGAGCCTTACCTCCACTTTCCTGCCATGACTATCTAGCAAGGGGACTTTTGAGACTGGAGCTGCCCCATAGAGCCACGAGCCACCAGTGTTCTGGGCAGCCACCCCCCATGTTTGCAAGGGCCCAAGCCCCCAGCCCCCTGCCCTTACCTTCTCAAACTCGCCAATGGGGGCAGGGCAGCTGGTAGGGTCCTGGCACACGCACATGGGAGTGTTGTTCTCATCCAGTTCACACACTTTGCCATGTTTGCAGTGGTGGTTCTGGCAGGGGTCTGGTAGAGTACAAGGGTATGTAGTTAGCACCGCCGGGTCCACCCCAACCCACCCAGATGGATCCTTGGGCAGAACTCCTCGCTCTGGGCAGCCCTGAGTCCTCCTGTCTCTTCTGCTGAGCCCAGCAGTTGGCGCTTAAGGGAGAAATTGGCTCAGTCTGGGGATTAGAGTTTCAGTGTGAGGTCAGGGTCAGGCACATTTTGGGGAGCTACAGGCTTAATCTGGGACCCAGAAGCACTGGACACCATATAACTCCCTTGAGGATTGAAGCAATCACTATGTTTTCAGCTCTCTGTTCCTCAGTGATAGTGAGGCATTTTTGGATCATAAAATAAACTTTCAAAAATAAATAAATAAAATAAACTTTCTAGAATGACTTGGAAAATCAGCTGTTGTCAGGGAGCCAGGGAGCCATGAGGCCAAGCAAAACAGACTTGAGTGGCTGTAAAGGAAAAGGGAGAAGTGCCCTGGGGCCCATGCCGAACAATAGAGCCCAGCTGTGTCTGGTAAACACCGGATGAGGGTGGGCCTGGAGGAGGGAAGGAACGGACTCAGTAGATGCCCCTCCACTCCAACAAAAACTCTATGCCCTCGGGGTGATAGCTCAATCTGGCCGTTTCCTCCTGATGCATGATGTGGGGTATTTGAGTCATTCTTTATTGGACGCCTGCCCTGCCAGGCACTGGGCCAAGTGCTCTTGTGCCTCATCTCATAACCCTCCAGCCGTGGGGTGAGGGTCTATCGTCTGCATCAGTCCTGTGTTAGAGATGAGGAAGCTGGGCTCAGAGGAGCTAAGTAGGCTGTCGGAGGGCACTCTCAGCGGGAGTCAACGAGTTTAGAGGCAAACCTAGGTGTCTTTGCCTCCCAAGTCCATGCTGTTAACCCCTTGGGTATGATGCCTCTCCACTGTGTGGGATGGAGATGCCAGCACAGTGGGCTGGAGGCGGAGGCCCTAGGACATTTCTCTCTTTCTGGCACCTACTCCAAGCGTAGCATTATATGAGCTCTATCAGGTTCCCAGGACTTATTTCCTTGCAGCTGTATGCAGATCAAATAAGCTAATGTGTGTGGAAACTCCTGGAGTCCCTTCAGGTCTGCACCCACTTGGGGCATGGGCTGAGACAGAGGTCGTCTAGGAGCGCAGTGACCACATGGGACCTGTGACCTCTGTGGGAACATGAAACCCAACTTTGGCATCAGGGCAAATAGCTGTGAGGGGAGAAGGCCATTTCCACCTTGGGAACATCCCTTCCTGACACTCACAGCATAGACAGCCTGGCTATACATGAAAAAGATCATGCCCAGATTCCAGAGAAGATTTCCAACTTCCAAGTCAACACTGTTTCTCCTCCACAGCCCACCCTGCAGGGAGGAGCCCACCCTGAATTTCCTTAGGAAGGAACCTCACGTAGGCTGTCCCCATGCCCCAGGCTGAAACGGCAGAGGGCAAAGACTGGATATGACAAGACACGAGAAAGGGACCTACTTTCAGCCACCACCTCCTCTTCAGTTTCCTCAGCACCTTCATCAAATTCTCCTACTTCCACCTGCACGGGGTTGGCTCCCACAGGTCCCTGGGGTGGAGGGAGAAGGGTGAGTCAAATGGTTCCTACCCTCGGGGGTAAACACTGGAGGGGACTTGCCTGGAGCTTCAGGTCCCACAAGAGGAGAGACAAGCTGGAAAGGTGTGTCAGGCCCAGGGCGCAGGGCGCACAAATGCCCCCCAGGGTCCAGAATTTAGATGGACTTATACAGGCCCACCGAGATGCAGAGGCCACCAGGGGTGTTGGGACAGGAGGGGTACCAAGCCTGCCACCCCAGCAGCCATACCACAGCAGCTTCCCCTTTATGTTTAACGTATGGGGAGACTGTGGGTGATCACCTAAGAAAAATTGTCCTGCAGCCTAAAAATAAAAAATTTCAAAACCATAGTTCCCAACTCTAGGGTGCCATGGAAGGTTTGGGAAGCATTCAGGAATGTGTCAGGATTGGGGGACATACAGGATTCACGTCTATGATTTTATGAGTGGAACAGAAGAGAAAGCATCAATGGAGGACTTGTCTGCCAAAATGCCAAAATGCTGCGTGTGCCCATGGGAAGGGGCAAATGCCCCGCTCCAGGGTCGAGACCCCACAGCACCCATCGGGTTTCTCCAGGGAATGAATGTGGAGGTCTGGGCTCCCCACCCACCTACCTCTGCCACCTCAGCCACGGTTTCCTCTACCACCTCTGTCTCATCAGGCAGGGCTTCCTGTTGCTGCTGGAAAGAGAAAATGGAGTTCAGAGAGGTCAAGGCCAAGGCCAGCTTGAAGTGCCTCCAGCCAGGGGAGCTAGGAGAGCAGCTCCCTAGAAATCCCCAAGGCTGTGCCTCAGGGACTGCCATGGGTGGGGTGATGAGGGCAAAAGATAAGCCACACACAGGGGTCCTATGGAACTCTGGAGCACCCCCATTTCTATATTTTATATCTGGGGCGTCTATCGAAGATTTAGCTTAGAAAAGCATTTCCATTGCTTTGAACTCCTATGAATCTGAAAACCACTGATGCAGATGGACTCCTTTCAGTTTAGAGTGGGAAAACAGAGACCAATGGGGCAAGAACATCATGCATGTTAACAGATGTCGTTATCTTTCCCACAAGTATATTATTATTGTGATTTTGTGATTCCTTCTTGCCATGTCAACTTGGGAGTAAGAAGAAGCAAGATAACATACAAGTTTGAGGTGCCTGGCTGGCTGGGGCTGCTTCTAAAAGTAATGCTAACCCTGCCCAATCTTTTGGCAGAATCTACCTGCCAGAGTCTACCACCACTCACACCTCCTAGTGGAGAGAGGATGAGGGAATCAGGGGTTGGGAGAAACGGTCGGTCGGCAGCATGCTACTTCCTCCCTCTTCCGGTAATGGCTTCCGGTTTAGCTTTGGATGACCACTACTGGCCCCCTGCATGCAAGTCTTGGAGGGACTGTCTGTCCGTCAGTGTGCTCCACACTCCCCTGGCCAAGAAGCAGGGCCAGGACCCAAGCTCAACCAAATCGGTTCTCCTTGAATTGTTTTTAAATCTTCTTGGCACGTTTTCTCAAGATGTGAAACTGCTGGAGCAGATCTATTCAGATGGCTGCATCTCCAAGACGGTCTGTTTGTTCTTACCTCCCAGATCCTGAACCTGCCCTTTTCCAGTCCTCCCCAACACCTTTGATTTTATAATTTGCCCCTGTCTCCTTTCTCCCACTAATTTGGCCAGATTGGAGCCTATTGCTTGCAACCAAATAGTCCTCACTGATTTGGAAACTAACCAGCCCCCTCTGTTCACTTTCTCCTTACATGGAAATCTCTCTTCCCCAGACTCTCCATCCAGTGGTCCTCATCTTAATTTTTCTCCTGTGCTTATTAGTGTAAGAAACAATCTTTTTTTAAAATAAGTAAAATAATGAGATAGGGACGTCCCCGACCCCTCCAAGCATCCAAGGCCAGCAGATTCGATGCCACTGAGCTGGTGGTGGGAGGAAGACCAAGCAGATATGCTCTTTGGGTACTTACAGGGGCTGCCAAGGCCTTCCCGGCCAGGCAAAGGAGAAAGAAGATCCAGGCCCTCATGGTGCTGGGAACCCTGTGAGGGGACAAAGATTGAGAGCTGAGTGAGCGGGGGGCTTCTTGATGGAAAGCTCCTTCTGACACTGAATTCCTGTGATATGCGAGGTAATTTTAGATGGTGCATGTTAAGTTATAGTGAAAAATGAGAGAGAAATTTGCTTCTACTCAATTCTCTTCCAATCCCAACTATATGAAGAAAAAGCCTCAGTTTGGTGCTAAGATGTCTTTAATACCTTTCTAGCACTCATCTATCTCCTTGTAACAGAGAGCAGGCCTCTGGCTCAGAGCCTCCACAGGAAACTATATCCAGCTGGAATTCAGTGAAGTTGTTTTGTCTTCTTTGTGTTTATTTTTATAGTTTCCTTCCATTTATGACAAAAGACAAAGATTTTTCCATATATGGTAAAGATATAAAGTCTCTTTTGTCAGTACACTTACTGAAGTTTTTAAATAGTGGTTCACCAACTAGTCAAGCCTGGGCGATACTGAGGCAGATCATCTTCAAGGACCCTTAAATCCCTGATGTTCTAGGATTCTTTTTTTTTTTTTTTCCTTATCCCCTTAACCCTCCTCCTCTTCCTTTTCCTCCTCCTTCCTACCCCGTCTGAAAGAAGGAGGGGGGGAGTTAATAGACAGAAACCTCCTGTCAATTTGAGACAATGAGATCTACCTTCTAAAACAAAGAACAATAGTCTCGGAGTGTGACCAGTGGAAACTTGAGGGTGGCCACATTTTTCTCTGCTCTGCCCAGAGGGACAGCACTTCTCTGGAGGAAAACTATCCAAATACTTGCATGTGTTCATGTTTTCTCCTCTTTCCCCTTCACAGCTAAAGGATGTTAGCTGAGATCTAGAACATTCTCCTGCCCCGGTCACTGCTAAGACCTCACTCTCCAGATGCTGAGCTCTTCACTCCAAAAATCTCATGACTGAAAGGGATTTGGGAGCAGAATCTTCTCTGATGGTTCATTGCCAAAATGCCTTCTCTCACAGAGGAACTGTAGTGGGGACATTTTATTTCATGTTCTCACTAGATGGACTTCTATTTCCAAATGGCTTTAGAAAGCACTCCCTTGTATGCATCTAAATTTGCCTCCCTCAAACTTCTGGTCTACTCTGTTCCTCCTCCTGTGGCTACACAAAACAAAAGAGTGCTCCCTTGGCCCCTGAGCAGCTTTTAGTCAAGGTGACCAGTGGCCATGTCTTCCCTCTTTTGCCCCCACAAACTTCTATATTGGGCTCATCATCCCTAGTTCTTTCCAAGACTTTTCAACCAACCAAGGACCTTGGAGGTACCCTGGCATCATGGAAAAAAAACCAACACTTGGCTTGGAATTAAATGCCAGGGGTCCTTGATCTGCCTCAAAACCATCTGGGTATATTGGTTAAATCACTTGTCCTCTCTAGACCTTGTCCCCCACTTCCATTATTGTGAGGGTTAGACTAGGTAAGCTTTAAGGTTGTAGGCTGGGTTCTTGAAATGCCCTTAAAATGTTGCAGGCACATGCTGGTCTTGGTCATTACCTGTAGTATGACCCTTCTTCACTTGCAGTAGTTGAACAACAGAAATAGGCAGAGCAAGAGCAGACTTCATACTGGCCCTTTGTTGTATTAACATAGACACAAAACCTCACCTCCTATTTCATGGCATATGTTTGAAATAAAACAGAAATTTAGAGGAATCAGCCTAGGGGCCTGGCACTGTGTCACCCTGGCTCCAGCTCCCAAAGGAGTCCAGTCTTCCAGTCTTCCCTTTGCAGGCAGCTGTAGAATGTTCCTGCCCCACACAGTTGTATGCTTGTTCCCTCCCAGGCCTAGAGGTGGAAAAATCTCCCTGCTTGCTTTCCCATTTGGAAGATACAAGCAAGACAACCCCGGCCTATGATTTTATGAATGGAACAGAAGAGAAAGCATCAATGGAAGACTTGTCTGAGACTGTTTGAAGTCAAAGGGGCAGAGTGAGACCGGTAGCTAGAAACACAAAAAGGTGTTGTCTGAGCTCCAATGACAGAAGTCATGTCATGGACTTGACTAGTCCATGCTAGGACTGGAAATGTAATAAGCTTCCGGTTAAAGAGCCAGGAAAACCAACATCTCCAGAGTCCGTGTCCTTCATCTGAGCGGAGCAACCACGCTCCCCTCTCTGACTGTGCTCCCCCTCTTCTGACCAGCTCTGGTCAGCTTTTTAGTCTGGCTCCCCGCCCCCTTCCTGCACGTCTTTCCCAGGGGCACGCTCACCCTTCCTGCCGCTGGTTTTGCAGCCAGAACCGAAAAATAATTCTAAATCTTGTAGTGCTCGTGGTGTCTAAAGGCCCCACATACGTGCTGTCCCCTGGGAAGCTCTGACACACTGGCAGACAAGGCACGGGAGGGCCCTTAGTCCCACTTTCCCCCGATGAGCCTGCAGTTGAGAGCAGGAAACCGCAACATTCAGGCCTCTTGCAAGTCAAACTGCCTTGACAAACTCCCTTCTCGTGCGTGGAGTTGGGTTGGGCCTAACAGGGACTGTGTTCCATCCGGCGTGGGAGTGGAGGAGAAAGGCAGAAAAGCGGTGACAGTGTTAAGAAAATGACCCGAAATCTCAGAGAAAGAGTTATTTTCCTAATCTGGGGTTCTGCCCGGTGCCCAGTGCTCCATCACCAGTCCCAGAAGCCTTTCTCTCCAGATGATGGGATGAGAGGAAAGGGTAACAGCTGCACACCCATACTTCCTACACATGCTTGGACCCCTCCTTGAAGCTCTCTGAAACAGGTCTGGCACCCATCCTGCACAGCTCGGGGGGGGGCAACAGTAACCCCAGGGAGGTCACAACACAGAGCCAAGCCCCAGCATTCAGAACACATCCTTTGCCAATCAAACCTAAATCTGGTATGCCCAGTGAAAATCTCAACAGCTTTGTAGAAATGACTGGTATTAAATGAAAACTCCTTCCTTTGTATCTCTTTAGTTTGTGATGATGCCTGTGTCTATCCTTTCCAAAGTGTTTTGACAATCAGGCATCCCACTGGAGGCTCAAGGCGTGTCTTGCGGTCCCATAGTACAGGTGAGAAGACTGAGGCCCAGAGAGGGGAGGAAACCTTCCGAGAGACCCAGCGAGTGAGTGGCAGGGCTGAATGAGGCCCCGGGCAGCCCAGTTCCACCACGGGCCAGCTCTTCATCTCACACAGTTTCTCTTGGCAGCTGATCCCTCCCAGGTGCTCACCTGAATAGAGCCCAGTTGGGCTGTGAACTGGCCCGAGGTGCAGGGAAAGCAGCCTGGGCCAGGGCAGGAACACGGGGTGTGTTTCCCTTGGCTTGGTGGTCATCAAAGGCAGACACTGCTTACCCCCACCCCATCGCCACCTCCTCCCCCTGTTCCGTACATCAAGTCCCTTCCCTTTGCCTTTATTTGCTCTGGAGACAGCTGAAAACCCGTCCTTGGCTGCCAGCAGGACCCGAAGCCGAGGTCACTTCTCTCTCTTTAGAAAGACTCTGGGGATGGAAAAGTACAGCCAGCCCCCCAGTTCATCTCCCTCAAAATATAAAGGGCCTCCTTTGGGCTCTCCCTGGACACTGAAAAGTCCCTGAATGTCACAACTGGGGGAAATCTCAGACTCATGGAATTTTATAGATTTTGAGTCTTGGAATCATGGGCTCTTAAGAACGGGAAGCACAGGATCTGAGTTGTAATCATCAAATCTGATTTGGGTAGAAAGAGGTTTATGGAGCAGTGCAGTCTCATAGAACCCTTTGGAGATGATGAATTTATTCTATATATGCCTCGTCCAGTATGATAGCTACTGGCCACATGTGGTTGCCGAACACTTGAAATATTGCTAGTGTAAATTAACTGAATTTTTAATTAGATTTCATTTTAATTAATTTAAATTTAAGTAGCCACATGTGGCTAGTGGCTACCACATCAGAGTGGTTATAAAGGTAACCAGTGGTCAGGAAGAGTGGTTATGCAATGTAGCAGAAAGGCAAGCACATGGGCTCCGCAGACGGAACGTCCAGGTTCAAATCCTCGCTCTTCCACTTAGCAAATGTGTGACCTTCAGAAAGTGACTCTCCCACTCTGGGCCTCAATTCATTTCTCCATCTGTAAAATGGAAATAATACACCTACCTTGAAAGGCTCTTGGGTGATTTATATGAGAGAATACAAGAACTAAGCAGTGTTGTTTGGAAGAGCATCTTAAAATCCGCTGATCCCAGAATCTCCATCCCCCTCAAGAATCCAGGGCAAGAATCCTGGCTCTTTGTCTGTGGCCCAGGGAGAAAGGGTGTTGGGGTGGAACAAAGGAGACATTGCTCCTCTTGGTCAAGGGGACACCAGCCCAGCCTCCAGAGAACACAGTGACGAAGGCTGGGGCCCGGGCTGGCCTCTTAGTTAGGCTGCTGACGCACACCAAGCATCTCTCTCCCACTGTTTGGCTTGGAAACAAGGGTTCCAAAAACACACGTTCCTGGTAAACAAGCCCAAAATGAGAAAAACAAGTCTGGAGGCTAATAAAGGAACCCCCTCTGTGAGCCAGGCCCGCCAGGGAGCTGGGACTTGGAAGGAGGTCCGAGCCAGGCCAGAGAGGCGCCACCGCAGCCAGTTCGGCCACCCTTGGACTCGCCGGGGAACAAGCACAGCCCCTCGGAGGTGGTCTCGTGACATGGACGTCGGCAGTCCTGGGATGCAGTCTTGGCAACGCTGCTCCCAGCTCACTGTGCAAACTTAGGGAAGGCTCCTCTCCTCCCCGGACCACACCTGGCCCTGCTCATCTGCACAATGAGGAGGTTGTTTCAGACCAGTGGTGGTCAAAAGTATGTAAGCCCTCTCTGTCAATGAGGTCTTCTGCGGAGTCCAATATTTGAAGTAGCTAAAAGCCTTTCCCATTTGTTGAAACATGAGTTCATTATAATCTGTTCAATGAATCGGCTTGAAATTAAAAACAAAAAACAACAAAAGCAGGTACAAGGGGAGTTGAGATGAGGGCTGAAAGTCCTCCACACTCAGACACCGCTGAGATGCCTTGGAGCATCTCTGGGGTCTCCTATGAACACACTTCGAAAATCCCGGGGCAAGGTGGTCCCTGAGGTTTCTTTCAGCCCTGGCTTTCTAAGTCGGCTCAGGCAGAAGCCTTTCAGAGTATCATCCCTCCCAAACTGTCCCTTGACTCTGCTTCCAATTTTAATATTTCTTGCTGGAAGGGAAGAAGCTAAGGGAAACTTTGAGGGTGTTATGGGTGCTCAAGCCTAGGAGTGAAGAGGTTCTGGGGCAACTCCAAAGCAGCCCTGGAGTTCGGGACTAGTATCAGCCTAACTAAGGTTCCACAAAATCATCTAAGATGCCACGTTTCGCTCTTTCATAGTGGTTAGGAGAGGCCCAGGGTGGAGCTTCAGGCTTTCCTCCTTGGCTCCCTCTACGGGCCACTGCTGCGTGGGGGTGACCACAAAAGGAGGGGCCGAGAAAGAACATCAGAATGCAGGTTGTCACATACCAAAGATAGCAAATACATGGTGAAAATGTGTCCACCTGCTCTTGCAGTGCATGTGGCAGACATTACTAATCAATCACATGATCCTTCCCCCTAAAGGGCAGGGAGGCATCTGAATCCTGAACACAGTTCTTCTGGCAGCCGCTACCAACGACTGGTGTCGTCAAGCCACGCGAAACCTCTTTGCCATGCTTCTGATTTTGAGGAATTGAGGCTCAGAGAGGGGAAAATAACTCACTCGAGGGTCACACAGCAGGCTGGTAGCGACACTAAACTTCCAGATGTTCAGAAACATCCAGATGTTCACCTTGTTTTGCCCTGTTTCTTTTTCCATCTGATCAGTCTGGGATCCTAACGCCATGACTAACATAAGATGACCCAGAGGGATCCCCAGATGAGATAGGTTAATGTCAAGTTTCCGAAAGAACCCAGTTCTGGACAGAGTTGGTATCTCCATCCATATTTTTTTCTCTAGAGACACCAAGCTCTATGTCTTGAGAGTGAGGGTAGAGCTAATTTCCTGTCTAAGACATCTCTTCCTCCTGGATAAGAGGAGGCTGCTTTTCTAAATAATGCTGCCAAGTCACTGCTTGCTGGCTCTGGCTCTGCCCAGCCCAGCCATCCCTGAGTTCAGGGTCGGGGTCAGGATCCAGGCTCTGTGCTGCAGAGAAAATGCAGAAGCTTCATCAATCCCCCGGTTCGGCTGAAGGCTCAGCTCCAGCCCTCTCTTTCCTCCTTTAAAGACGGGTGAAGTGAGGAGCGGGGGGAAGCAGCCGCTATTAGCCCTTCGTGCTGCCCTCATGGCAAAGGCCACACTGGCCAGCCAAGAGAGAGAAGTACTGGTATCACTGATCATCCGTAGGGCTTGGTGCCTTCAGAAGGAGGTGTACGGGCATGAAACCAAAGTGACCAGATGAAAACCAACAAAAAAAAGGGGGAAAAAGTGAACATTTGGACAGGTCTGAACATCTGGAAGTTAGGCACAGACATCAGTTGGCTGTGTGACCTTCGGTGATTATCCTCCCTCTCTGATCCTCCGTTTCTCTGCCTGTAAAGCACCACCAGTGATTTGGTCGTGGATGTGTACGACGCGTCTGCCTCCTCTTTGTAACCTGTAGTCATGTCTGGATGTGCACATTCGCGTGCGGCTACGAACGGCAGTCCTGTCTGCACTGCCTGGCAGTGTGTCTATCACAGGGACCTCTGGCCTTGAGGACCTCTACGTGAAGCCATGTAGGGGTCTTCGAGTGTCCACCTGGCTCAGCATCTGTCTGTTGGGGCCCGGGTAAGTCAGCGCCAGGGTTTGTATGTGCATCGAGTTGTATACCTGGAACTTGTCTGTGAGTCAACGAACGGCTCAGGGGGAGGTGTGTGAGGGCGTGACCCTCTGGACTGGCGCACGTATGGAGGCATTTATTTTTAGCTGTGCCAGTGGGTGCCTGTTGGTAAAATCGATGTTTACAGTCTACATCCTTGTGGGTTTGTGTCTGTCCCTGTTGATCTCTGCACATTTGGCTACCTATCTAAATAACCTTGAAAGCCAAATAGTCTCCCGTTTACCTCACATCCTGAGTTCTTGCCTTTTCTCCACCATCCTTTGCCTTTTCTCCACCATCCTTTCCTATTTATAGCTTATTTTCAGCAAGGAAAGCTGCTCTTGTAAATAGCAAACCCCAGCCATGCTCTTGGTTGACAAGTCTCTACAGAGGAATACAGATTTTAGCAGGACTGTTACACAACCCAAGATCCCTTAGCCCCTCCTCTCTTGTTTCCTTTCCAACTAGGGGCACGGAGGAGGTTAAAAACGTAGGCCAGCTATTTCTTCTCATGAAAGCAATCTCTGGGATTTAGGTTCGCAGGACTTCAGACCTGGAAGGGCCCCTGGAGACCATCTAGATTCCCCATTTAACAGATTAGGAAAAGGAGGCCCAGAGAGGGGAAGGGTCTTACCCACTGTCACTCAGTGCGAGTTATGACTCGCCTCTACCATCGCCTTGGCCAATGCTCTTTTCACACTGGAGGATACAACACTCTTGGGAAATACGAAGGTGCCCAAATCAAAATGGATTTAAACACTTATTTTGTTTAAATGTGCCTATTAGCACTTTTAATAAAGAGAAGTTATATACAAACCCCAAGATGACAGAGCTGCCAGACAAAAAAGATGGAAATGATTTCACCAAGTCTTTGGATACCATGTTTATCGGTTCTAAAAATCCACCGCTTGGGGGGTTGGGGGGCCACAGTGTACCAAGTGCTTCCTGTGTATCATCCCATTTCTTCCACACTGTACCGCCTCGAAGTGACCATTGTTATTGCTCTTTAACCAAGGAATAAACTGGGGCTCAGAACAGAGAATCTATTAGTTCAAGGTCAAAGGGCACCTCCCGAACAGCCGTGCAACTACAACTCTGGTCTTCAAACACTGGCCCAGGGAGGCTCATCACGGCCCCACAGCTACCCCGCGATCCTGGGAGATCAGCAGGGCAGGACCTAGAGTTTGCTGTCCTGATATTTGGGGAGTGAGTGGGGTGGGGGACATTCAGACTGAGCCTGATGTTCTGAGTGTTTCAATGTCCCCTCCCAGCCAGCAGGCAGAGACCCTGAAAAAAGGTTACCGTGGCAACTCACATTCCTCCCAGAATGAGTCATGGCAAAGAAGAGCCTTTCTGTGGGTGGGACTTGGAGAAAGTTTCAAAAGTTGATTCCTTCTCCAGGCACCCCTTCCCCCTCCCCCCCCCCCCCTTCCCCCTCCCCCCTTCCCCCTTCCCCTCCCCCCTCCCCCCTCCCTCTGCTTTGAGCTTTGTCGATGTGGCAGCTGAGCACTGTGAGTTAACCCTCTCTTCCCCCAACCACTCCCTTTCAAAATTGTTTATCCTCCTGCAAATACACATCTGCTCCCAGTCCCACACTCCATCTTCCACATCATCATGCCCTCTGGCTCTTTGGGAAGTAGTACATCCATTTGAGTATATCTTAAGACTAAAGGCTGTGAAT